>NC_138727.1:31326874-31546874 GCF_965113295.1 Leuciscus leuciscus | reverse complement strand
ACCAGGCTACACATTACACGAGTTGTGGTCTCATTGGCACAAATTCTTTTAGATGAGATTAGATAGAACTGTATTGATCCCACACTTGTATGTCATGGACTTTCGAAGCTTTGTTTGGTCACATGCTTTTTCTGCTCTGCTGTGATTTGTTAACGGCATATGTGTCACGACTTTTGAATATATAGACCTGTTACGCTGCCTTCTCATGCTATCAGAATTATCGTAAATACTAGTTTCCTAATTAAAACAATAGACATGCACGCCTTCTCAAGCCAACATTTGAATGCAATGAGCTCGTAATCACGACTTCAGAAGTGGGAATTACTACATTTCCAATAGCACGTGAAGGCAGGATATAAATCAGTTCTAGCAATTATAATTGTTTTAGTTTTTTTGTTTTTACTATCTGAAATATATCACATTACAGAAGTGGCTTGCGAACAGCAGTTTACATTGATTTTAAGTTTTAAATATATTCCAAAATGTGAAATATATATTCCTAAATCTTTGGCCAAATAAAGAATAATATGAGAAAAAAGTAAGTTGTATTTATTTGTAGTGTTATTCTAATTGACTGAACATGGAGAACTGTTCATCAAAAAATCTCATTAGTCAGCTTCTTTCAGCTGTAGAATTAATGTGGGACATACTCAGTGCATAATTGATGGGCGGGAGGAATCTGACAGAGATCGATGGATGTATAATGGATGGTTAAAGCTAAACACAGGCTACATTAACACCAGTGACCTGTGATGGAAGAGTCTTTTCTCACTAAAGGATCTGTGGATGTTTATATAACCGTTATATTTTATTTTTATACAATATATTTTATTCACTTTATGCACCTCATTCTGCAGTAGAACAAAATAAAATCATCAACAATGAAGATATATAAAAATCACTATTAATTTGTCCAGAAACATCTCAATTATAGACTGTAGCTGGTGATTTATGTTGTGAAAAGCAGTTAGCAATACGTCTCCTTGGAATTATAAGGTGTAGTTATTCACATATTCTTATTCTGTGACCACTTCTTTACATTATGTGATGTTGTTTTTAAGTTGTGTACATTTTGGAACTTTTTATTTAGAAAATAAAAAGGTTCTTTCTACACAGTCGAATGGAATGCAAAAACTTTAAAGCTCAATATCTCAAAACTGCTCAGAACGCAGATAGAACCTTATAATTCCAAGGGGACGAATACATACTGCAGGGAGTGTTTACAAGGGACGTCTGCCAGACTTCAACTTTACTGGCCTGCAGTTGATCCACTACGGTTCAATTGGTACAAACCCAACTAGGGTATCCCGAAGTACATTAAAAAACATCATCCTTTATATATCCAATACCTGTACACCAAAGGGTTTAGATGAATCAGTAGTAACCTCCTTTGATCCTTTATTATACATTTCATTGAATTAATTTATCTGTTTAATTGAATTCATTTACATTTCATTTAATTAATTCAACCATTTCATCTGATTTGTTGTGACTGTATGGGGAAAGCTCAGCTGTGGACTCAGATGTATTGGTTAAAGAGCTCTTGGGTATATGACAGGGAAGTCCTCCCCTGAGACTGCTTTGTCACAGACAGCTCTGAGCACCCTCTGCTTTCTAGACTACTAATGATCACCAGCTTCCAGTAGGACACAATAGCATAGAAATGGCTTCATTTTAGAAATACATGAGAACAGAACGTGGGTACAATTGCTTGTTATTTTAAATAGTTGAGGTAATTTGGAAATAAAAGAACAGATCTGTCAAATTATGTAATTATTTACTCACACTCATATTGTTCCAAACCTGTATGCTACTTTTTTTCTCAAAAGGAACACAAAAGAAGTGCGTAGGCAAAATTCGTGTGACAGTTTTGTATGAGAAACAGATTGAAATTTAAGACCATTTTTGCCTGCACATAAAAAAAAAAAAAATGGGGGGAAAGTACTAGTATTTTTCGTAATTTATGGACATTACGTTTAACCCTAAACACAACACAATGTTATGTGTAATTCAAAGTAAAGATAAAACACCTTGAAAAATCAATACAGACAATTTCCTCATATTTCAACACCCTATTTTTATGGACATTTCTTAGAGTGTAATATTCTTCACCTGTGCTCATAAAAAATTGGTACATTTATTAAATGTTTATACATTACACCAAGACAGTATCGAACATTAGCCTACACACAATTTATTTTTATTTTTTTCATTTTGGATGAGATGATGGTATGTGAATAAAGACTGAATTTTCATTTTGATGTACTTCATATCATAAGTTGATTAAAAGGGTAATAATTAATGAAATTATAAAAATGTTAAAATAAATAAATGATTATAAATATTTTTTTAATAAAAACAATCCGACTTAAAACCTTACTAATATATATATATATATATATATATAATGTATTTTATTTGTTTATCTGCATGTCATGTGACTATAATCAACATCAGAGAATCATAAATATGTAATGTGTCTTTATATATTATTTTAATTATATTATTACAGTACGTGGTGTAGTGAAAAGCACAATGAAGAGGAATAACAGTATTTAATATAAAAACTCAGAAGACACTCACTTAAACACAACATAACGTGAACGGACGAAGACTGAGGGAGAACACAAGGTATAAATGCATGGGCAAACAAAGGGAGCTGATGAGTGAATGACAAGGAACAGGTGAATGAAATGACTAATCAAACAGACTGGAGGAAACTAGGTCACAGGACTAAACCAAAATGAAACATAGTGAAGGGGGGAACATACATGTTACAATTATATTATATTATATTATATTATATTATATTATATTATATTATATTATTACAGTTTTTTCCTTTGCTGACAAGCACGTCCTTTCAGTAAACACTGAAGCCACTTTTTCAAAACTCTTCATACAGTCTAGATTACCAAAAAGAATCTTGGCCAAACAGTCCAAAATTGTCATGCTCTTCACTCGCTAACTTCCCTCCGTCTTGTTCACTCGGATGTACGTCATTGCTTATGTTGCATGAGTGCCCACTGGCGGAAACTGCAATGGGCTGAATTGGAATGTGCTAAGCCCTTGATCACTTATTAGAATCCACTATGGGGTTGATTTATTATTATTTATTTCTTCCCTTACGAAATTGTTTAATGCAGCATTCTATGTGTATATAGGTGTGTTTGAGTTGTTTAAATAAATGTTTTTAATTCTATATATCATAGAGTTGTTTGTGGTGGGGTAAATTAAACACAATATGAGTTGACGTCACAATCGTGTTGCATTGTGGTATATGCAGCTGCCTGTGCTGCGTTCCAGTCCACTTTTAGACAGAACTTCCCTAAGCACTTCCCCTCGGGGGAATCCCCGCCGCCATTTTGAAGTGCGTTCCACTTCGTGAAGTGGACGAGGGAAGTTTAGATGGACAGACCCTCGTTCCCTCGATTTGGACCGAGGGAGCGAGTCTACTTCATATGTACACTTCAGGCACCTATATGTCCCACAATGCAGTACGATTGTGACGTCACCACAGATCTCGTCTAATCACCACCACAACAAACAACTCTATGATATATTAATTCGAATTTTTTTTAATTGAAAACAACCCAAAAACCATATATACATTTGGATGCTGCATTAAACAAATTCTTAAAGGGAAAACAAATGTAAATAATAAATCAACTACATAGCTGATTCCAAGTGATCAAGGGCTTAGGACGTTCCAATTCAGCCCATTGCAGTTTCCGCCAGTAGTGGGCACTCACAATGACGTACATCCGAGTGAACAAGACGGAGGGAAGTTAGCAAGTGAAGGGCATTACAATTTTGGACTGGTGCTGCGTTCCAGTCCACTTTTAGACATGCACTTGCGAACTTCCCTAAGCACTTCCCCTCGGGGGAATCCCTGCCGCTATTTTGAAGTGCGTTCCACTTCGTGAAGTGGACGAGGGAAGTTTAGATGGACAGACCCTCGTTCCCTCGATTTGGACCGAGGGAGCGAGTCTACTTCATATGTACACTTCAGGCACCTATATGTCCCACAATGCAGTACGATTGTGACGTCACCACAGATCTCGTTTTATCACCACCACAACAGACAACTCTATGATATATTATATATATATATATATATATATATATATATTTAAAACAACCCAAACTCACATATAAACATTTGGATGCTGCATTAAACAAATTCTTAAAGGAAAAAATTTTTCAATAATAAATCAACTACATAGCTGATTCCAAGTGATCAAGGGCTTAGGACGTTCCAATTCAGCCCATTGCAGTTTCCGCCAGTAGTGGGCACTCACAATGACGTACATCCGAGTGAATGAGATGGAGGGAAGTTAGCAAGTGAAGGGCATGACAACTTTGGACTGGAACGCAGCCCTGAAGTGATATGAAGTAGACTAGCTCCCTCGGTCAAAATCGAGAGAGCAAGGGTCTGTCCATATAAACTTCCCTCGTTCACGAAGTGGAACGCACTTCAAAATGGCGGCAGGGATTCCCCCAAGGGGAAGTGCTTAGGGAAGTTCGTAAGTGCAAAGTGGACTGGAACGCAGCCTTAATCTCACCTCCAAAATTCACTCACACCAACAAAACACTTCCTATATGTCTCAAAATAAGCTCGTTCCACCATAACACTGGCAAATGAAAAACATACATTGTCATTCATAACACACAGACCTAAAAAAAATAAAATAGGTCAGTGGAGCATTACAATAAGTTTAAAAAAAAACTTTAATTTTTGAAGTTTGAACATTTTTTTCAAATAAATCAGTATTTCATTAGAGACCATGCGTGACAGACTGTGTGTTGTGTGTGTGTGTGTGTGTGTGTGTGTGTGTGTGTGTGTGTGTGTGTGTGTGTGTGTGTGTGTGTGAGTTTGAGACTGAACAATTTAATCATGCTAGCTGTCCTTGACATGTCATTAAAAAAAGGGCAGGTGGCCCATGCTTCTTAAAAGCTGTGTGTGTGTGTGTGTGTGTGTGTGTGTGTGTGTGTGTGTGTGTGTGTGTGTGTGTGTGTGTGTGTGTGTGTGTGTGTGTGTGTGTGTGTGTGTGTGTGTGTGTGTGTGTGTGTGTGTGTGTGTGTGTGTGTGTGTGTGTGTGTGTGTGTGTGTGTGTGTGTGTTTTAAGATGTCTATACAAATCACACCCCTACCATTAAGCTCCAGAAATCTGGCTTTAAGCCAGACCATCTGACCTCTGTAAGCTTATTAAATAGGGGTCAGCTTAAACAATGAAAAGATCACCAGTGGAGAAAACATCAGTACACCCAGGAATGAATAGATTAATGGATTTGCTGAACCATATTCTTTAGTCTTTGCATTCATGTTGTGTTTTTTTATCTTAGAATTTGGGGAAATATTGAATGTTACGATATACATTTAAAAGAATAAAATGCAATGCATTACCAAACACATGCATCATCATTATGTTGCATGTGCCATTTATGTTCATGTAAACTTTATAATGTTCTGTTTGTTAACATTTGTTAACTACATTAGTTAACATGAACTAGCAATGGAAAATACTTCTAAATCATTTATTTATCTTATCAGAATCAGAATCAGAATCAGAATGAGCTTTATTCGCCAAGTGTGCACAAACACACAAGGAATTTTTTGTGGTTTTTACAGGAGCTCTTGGTACATACATACATATATGACATTAGAACAGGCATTTAAATGAGAACATAAATAAATAGAATAAACAATAATAATAGTTCTAGTATACATCTGAAACAGGAGACTTACAGTATGTACAGATTTGTGCATTGTGTGTACAGCTCTATAAATAAAATGTGTATGTATTTACACAAAAAAAACCTCTTGCTTCTCTCTCAAGTACTGAATGAATTATACAGCAGGTGTTAATTGCTGTTTTAGCTGTTTAAGCTGGAGATAGCATGGGGGAAAAAACTATTTTTGTGCCTAGATGTTCTAGTGCGCAGAGATCTGTAACGTCTGCCTGACGGCAGAAGTGCAAACGGGTTTTGGCCGGGGTGGGAGGGGTCTGTGATGATGTTCCCTGCCCGTTTCTTCACTCTGGCATTGTACAAGTCCTGAAGGTTGGGGAGGTGTACACCAATGATCCTTTCAGCTGTCCTAACAGTCCGTTGTAGTCTTCTTATATCTGATTTGCTGGCTGACCCAAACCAGACAGTTATAGAAGTGCACAGAACCGACTCAATAACAGCTGAGTAAAACTGAGTCATCTGCGCTTGTGGTAGGTTGAACTTTTTCAGTTGACGAAGGAAGTACAACCTCTGTTGGGCCTTTTTGACAATGGAGTCAATGTGATTGTCCCACTTCAGGTCCTGAGAGATGGTAGTGCCCAGGAACCTGAATGACTCCACTGCTGTCACAGTGCTGTCCATGATGGTGAGAGGGGGGAGTGCAGGGGGGTTTCTCCTAAAGCCCACTATCATCTCCACAGTTTTGAGCGTGTTCAGCTCCAGGTTGTTATGACTGCACCAGACAGCCAGCTGTTCAACCTCTTGTCTGTAAGCAGACTCGTCACCGTCCTGGATGAGGCCAATGACTGTGGTGTCGTCTGCAAACTTCAGGAGCTTAACGGAGGAGTCTTTGGAGGTGCAGTCATTTGTGTAGAGAGAGAAAAGCAGTGGGGAGAGAACGCACCCCTGGGGGGCACCAGTGCTGATGGTAAGGGTCCGAGATGTGACTTTTCCCAGCCTCACTAGCTGCTGCCGGTCTGTCAGGAAGCTGATGATCCACTGACAGATGGAGGAGGGCACAGAGAGCTGGGTTAGTTTATTCAGGAGGGTATCCGGGACGATGGTGTTGAAAGCGGAGCTGAAGTCCACAAACAGGATCCTTGCATAAGTCCCTGGTTTGTCCAGATGTTGGAGGATGTAGTGCAGTCCCATGTTGACTGCATCATCCACAGACCTGTTTGCTCGATAAGCAAACTGCAGGGGGTCCAGCAAGGGTCCAGTGAGGTCCTTCAGGTAGGCCAGCACCAGTCTCTCGAATGTTAATTTCAATGTTTACTAATACATTAAGTCAAAAGTTGTATCTGTGACCTGAGCTAACACAATCTCAATGAAAAGTTGTATTTTAAGTAAGCTTAATAAATACTGTAACAGAAGTATTGCTCATTTTTAGTTAATGTTAATTAATGCATTGACTAATGCTACCAAGAACCTTATTGTAAAGTGCTACATGAGTCTGGCTTTATTTACAACGCATCTATTCTTTTTTCTTTTTCTTTTTTCTTTTCTTTTTTTTTACCACATAGCTTTAAATCTTGCTAGGCATTCATGTAAATACATCACAATGAAACACATAATAATAGATAAATATTTATAAATATATCTGCAAATGTCATCTAATAGACTTTAGTAGCATAATTTGCATAGTGTCAGAGATATCTGTCAACTAGTTTGATTTGTTAAATGCCATGACATCTTTTTTCATTCCCTGTGGAAAATATTTCAAATTTACATAATATGTGTCAATTTTATACGTGCCTTTTGAAATTAATTCTATAAGCTTTGAAAAGAATCAAATCTTATATTAAATCTCAGTGATGAATATTATGAATACACTCAAATAATTTCACCAAAAGGATGCAGATCCTATCTGAAAATAAGATATGTTTTGTTAGAACATTTCGTGAGCTTAGAATTATAAGGTTCTATCTCCGTTTAGGGTAGTTCTGAGATATTGAGCTTCAAAGTTTTTAAATCCCAACTGGCAATGGAGAGATGGAACCTTTTTATTTGATTAATAACTACTAACAAAATATTTTTTTACAAAAATAACACCACACAGGCATTAATAAACACCTAATGGATCAGATTATGTCAAAAACTCAATTTCGACCAAAATGGAGATAGAACCTTATAATTCTAAGCTCACGATTTGTTAAATACAAAACTGTTAAAATAATACCCCATCTGTTTGAAAATTTGAATATTCAAGTAATGATTTAATAATAATAATAATAATAATTCATTACATTTATATAGCGCTTTTCTCAGCACTCAAAGCACTTTACATAGAATGGGGGAATCTCCTCAACCACCACCAATGTGCAGCACTTGGATGATGCGACGGCAGCCATATTGCGCCAGAACGCCCACCACACACCAGCTTACTGGTGGAGAGGAGACAGTGATTAAGCCAATCAGTATATGAGGATGATTAGGAGGCCATGATGGACAGAGGCCACTGGGCAAATTTGGCCAGGATGCCGGGGTTACACCCCTACTCTTTCGAAAGACACCGTGGAATTTTTTGTGACCACAGAGAGTCAGGACCTCGGTTTTACGTCTCATCCGAAGGACGAGATTGGTTAATTTGCAATAACCAATCAAGTCAGAGGTGGAAATGTCATGTCTCTATGGAAACAATCAAAGAGAATATAGTGAAATAATCTCTTGTTCTTGTGAGTTTGTCATATAGGGTTACATTTTTAAAATACATCAAGGTGCCCTCAACTCTGTTTTTTGTGGGGGATTTTCTCCATGGTCATATTTTAATATTCATGTATGTATGTATAATGAGTGTGTTGCAGGTCTGTGTTTTATTGGTTGCTGCCTCCCCTCTTCCCGTTCCCTACACTCCCACATTTCCACAGCTTTACAAGCCTTTTATCTGTGTGTGAACGACCAGGCTAAAACAGGGGGGTTGCATTACACTGTCAAAGGACTGTTTAAGCTTTAGGGGTAGGGTATGGAAAATATAATTTGCTCCGTCTAAAAAAACACAGTGAATGCTGTCCCTGCATGATAGTAAAACACAGTTATGTGCTTTTTGGGAGGGCTAGGGCAGATTTATTATGCATTTTGTATGCACAGAAGAAATCGTTTCAGGTTACGGCTGTAACCATGGGTCCCTGAGAAGGGGAACAAGACACTGTGTCATGGAGTTTATGCTATATGAGAATGAAATACCCACTATGCCATACTGACCAAATTACTGCTCACTGTGCTGTGAAATTACCAGCAAGCTAAGTGCTCTCATACTACTCTCTCCCAGGTAGCTCTTGTCGGCTGATGGTTGCCCATTCATACATTTCCAGCGAACGGCAGAGAGTGGGTCGCTAGTTGCAATGAAGTCCACTTCTATACTCTGTCTCAATACTCCTCATGAACCATTAGGAAATCGCATTGACAAATTCCCCATATGTCTTATGTCCACTATCACCTCCAGGTATAGACTGGATGGACGACAAATGAACGAGTGAGACGGAGAAGCAGGAAGCTAATTTTTGCAGCCTCCAACTAGAAGGGGGCTTAAATAACTGCCCTTTTCCTTGCCAAAGGAAGTGCCATAATGTGATTTCCAAAATGAATGTTAATCAATGAGAAGCAGATTAATGCCTCTCCAAGCTCCATGCCATAGTAGGCGACAGCTGTCACAGTCACGTTTAGTTTGTTTTGTTTTCATTCAGTCACATGTTTCCTTTGTCTAGTTTCCCGCAACTTATGAGTTGTCATGGTTACTGATAATATTATATTATGATTAGTCCTCTTAGTTCAGCTGTGTCTCCTTATTAACCTTGTTTGTACCACTACTTAAGTTCCTTTGGTCCCTCAGTTCATTGTTGGTAGTTGTCTGTGTACTAGCACACTGTAATGCTCATTTGCTGGTTAAGCTGTGTTAGTAGTAAATCTTAAGTAATCTATATTCCTCTTTGTCATCCTTGGATCTCTGTGTGACAGAACAATTGACCAGGATGGATTATGCAGCCAAACTGGCTGTGATTGCTCACGAGAGAAATATTTTAATCTACTCCAACTTTTTCTGTGTAGCCATCACCTGCCCCTTTGATGATGAGACCCTGAAGTCACTGTTCTGGATGGGGGCTAACTTCCATCACAGCGTGGACTGCCGTGACACCACTGGACTGAGCTGGAGAGAGGCGATCAACTGGTGTCTGGAGAGCATCGCGCCCCGGTCCAGAACACAGCCGGACACAGAGCCCAAATCACCTCCTTCGACCACGGCAGAAGGAGAGCTACCACCCGCCGCAACAAGTCTGCCAGAGCCCAAGGACAAGTGGCTAGTACAGACCCTTTCCCTGGAAGAGGAGCCCCCTAGTGAGTCTGACCAGGGGTGTGAGCCCACAACATCAGCGTCCAAGGGTATTCTGGTGGAAACAGAGACTGAGGACTGGCTGATTGACTTCAACACGGATGTATCATCTCCCACCCTATCCAACCCCATTTTTCAACGTTCATCGCTGTTTCTAAACAGCACAGAGACCTGCATGGACTATGTATTACAAACATAGTCCTCCAAAATATACAATGGATCTTATTGATGAGTTTGCTGAACTTTTGTGAACTAGTTACAAAATATGACAGACTGTTAATGATTTTAATATTCACGTTTGCTGTGGTACTGACTCTGTCAAAGGAACTTTTAAATTTGATGAAATCCTTTGATCTTTCTCAATGGGTGGATGGCCCTTATGTACAGGGCCACACATTAGATTTGATTTTAATGCATGAAATATCTGTCTCTGATACAACAATCTGTGAACTTAATTTTTCTGACCACAAGCCAATTATTTTTTTCTGTACCTCGGTTAAAACCAATTCACAAGCCAGTACATTGGTCTCGAGCACTAAACCCTACCTCTGTATTAACTTCTCTCAGATGTATAAAAACATCTGTGACACTGAATTTTTAGAAAGCCTTCTTCCTAATATTGACAATTAAGTAATGGCTAAATGGCCATAAAATGGCTATGCAGACAAGCTGAGTGACGATGGAGATTATACAGACTTCAGGTGAACTATGAAGTCCTGAGAGATGCCTTGTCTAATTTTCAAAATGCAGTTAAGAAAGCAAAGTCTCAATATTTTTTTTAAAATATCACTGATAAATATAGGCAAAAGCCATAGCTACTTTTTACCATCGACTCAGCTTTAAATCATTCTAATGCTTATCTGGTACCCTCTCACTTAAATGGTGATGACTTTCTTAAATTCTAATAAGATAGTAAATCAGGGGCCATGCACAGTTGAAACTAATAACATTCAGTCTATATCTTTTCCATGCTATTCTGTTTGTCACAAATTTAAACTTAAATTTCTTTACAAGGAATGATTCCCATCTCAAGCCTACATCCTGTTCTTTGGACATTATTCCACCTCGGTTTTTTTTTTTTTTTTTTACAACTTTTTGACACACTAGACTAGGGCCAAGCTTACTTTCCATTGTTAATAAATCACTTAGTCTGGGAGTCACTTTTTCCAGCTGATCTCAAACATGCTATGGTAGTCCCTTCAATCAAGAGACCAAATCTCGACCCTGCTGTTCTTAATAATTACAGGCCCATCTCTAACTTGCCTTTGATTTCAAAAGTTTTAGAAAAAGTTGTATCAAGTCAACTCCACTTTTATTTAAATCTCCATTCTATAAATGAGAAGTTTCAGTCTGGGTTCTGAGCCCTCCACAGTACTGAATCAGCTTTACTGAAGGTTCTCAATGATATCTATCTGATAACAGAGGCTGGAGATTCTGTTATTTTAATGCTTTTAGATCTTAGATCAATGTCAAATGCATTTTGACATGGTGGATCATGATATTCTTTTATCTAGACTTGAATTTGATGTTGGGTTGCAAGGAACAGTCCTAAATTGGTTTAGTTCCTATTTTAAAAATCGAAAATTCTCTGTCTGTTTTGGCTCCTCTGTGTCCTCTGATGCCCACCTCCACTGGGGGGTCCCTCAGGGCTCCATTTTGGCCCCTACTCTTTTTTCCTTGTATATGCTCCCTTTGGGATCCATTTTTATGAAATATGATGTGTCGTTTCATTGTTACGCAGATGACACTCAGATCTACGTTCCTCTTAAACGGTCTGGCAACAATTCAATAGAGCTCCTGTTGGCGTGCCTAAATTATATTAAAAAGTGGATGTCTGCTAACTTTTTTTAATTAAATGAAAACAAAACTGAGCTAATACTCTTTGGCCCTCCTAATTGTAGTCTAAGGCACCATCCTCAACTACATACACTTACTTCATCAGTGAACACCTGTATTAAAAATATTGGTGTTTTTCTAGATAGTGACTTAAAACTTGACAAGCAAGTAAAAACTGTGGTCAGATCGTGTTTTTTCCATCTTCATCTGCTGACCAAAGTTAAGCCTTTCCTTTGTCCCCAAGCTTTTGAATGGGTGATCCATGCATTTTTATCATCTCGATTAGATTTATGTAATTCCTTATACTATGGTATAAATTCCACTACCTTAGCACGTCTTCAGGTAGTTCAAAATGCTGCAGCAAGACTTTTAAAAGGTATTCGCAAACGTGATCATATTACACCAATCCTTGCATCACTTCACTTGGCTGCCGGTTCGCTTTAGGGTTGATTTTAAAATTCTCCTATTTTGTTTACTAGTGCTTAACCTGGCTTCCACCTACCTCTCTGACCTTTTAGTGCAATACAATCCTTCCAGAGGTCTTAGATCAGGGACACAGAAACTTTTATCTATCCCACGGTTCAGACTAAAACAAAGATGTAATCATGCCTTTGCTATTCTGCCGTGCAAAGGCAAAAGACCGTAACTTCGTTTTTGGTTGAAAATGAGTTATTTACATTTTTGACACATTCAAGACCTCCTTTATCATGTGGATGAGTATCTTGAATCAATTCCGTTGTTTTTTCGAGAAAATAATGAGTTGTCTTAACAGTAACTTCCAAAAGCCCATGAAACAAAGGCAGAACACCGTAACATCAGTTATCGCTCTTTGGCTTTGTTTTGGAACGCTCAAATTGAGTTACGGTACCTGCCTCTGTTTAGCCGCGCGTCAATATGAAGTTACTGTGCCGGTGTTCTATCACATAATGCTACCTACCAGATTGTACAGTTATCTACCTTTGTTTTACTGTTCATTAAAATTACAATTACGGTGTAGCCTGTGTACTTTGTACAGCTGCCATCAGTCCCTCTAACTTCTGATGTCCTCAGAGCTTTGTCCTGCACAAATGCGGTCAGAACATTAAGTATGGTCTGATACCGCTCCATCGACAAACGTGCGATATCGATCGAGAAGGATTATGCAGAGTTGACAGAACATTTTTACACATTGCCGTAGCAGATGAATACAACCAGTTCGGGTACCGGTTGAAACACTCATGCATCTAGCTGGCAGAGTGCCAAAACTTCGCCGGCGCCTTCAGCCCTGCCCTAAACACGGTCGAGCCAACGCTGGACTAACATATCTATGGAGGTATTTTGTCGTGTCAAATGTATTAATAATGCCTTCAGAATGCAACCAAAGCACAGGATAGCAATAAGTAGATGGCTATAAATAATTGTAAATCATACAAAATAAATGCCATGATCACTAGATTTTATACAGGTGTTACTATAATGATTTTGTTAATGGTGATCAGCAACCAAATATTGATAATGTGGAAGTTACTGCCTTTTGCCTTGGCATGACTTCTCACTTTTTGCTGACAATACAAAGGCAGAGCACAGTAACTTTAAAATAGTGGTCAAAAGTCAAGTATGAGCTCAAGATTTTTTTATGTATATAATTTTCATTACTAAAACATCTATTTGCCAGATATCCAGTGTCCTACCTATAATTAATTTGGCGGGACAACTAAAAATCTTTAAAGTCATTTTTCTCAGTTCCACACTCTAGTGACTTAACCCTTCCTAAAGATCTTTTGCCTTTGTAGGGCAGTATTGCGGGCCCTAAATTATTGAATAGTTTGCCATTTCAGGTTAGATCTGCATCTGACTTGTCAATTTTTAAGTCACAGCTGAAAACCTACTTTTACTCACTTGCTTTTAATAATCAGTGATTTGTGTCGTGTTTTATTTTATTTATTTTATTTATTTATTTATTTTTTTAGGTACGAATTTTCCGAATGTTTTCTGTTTTAATTTTCTGCTTTTCTGCATGTCTCTTTCCCATGTCTGACGTGTTCTTGTTTTATGTTTTGTAAAGAACGTTGGTCAGCTTCGGCTGTATAAATTGTGCTATATAAATAAACTTTGACTTGACTTGACATGTATTACCTTTGACCTTTTGCAGCCCTTCGCCATCTCCGGGAATGCCTTGCTGTGACGTCGAGTCACAGGTAGGGTGACCAGATGTCCCGAAAAATTTGGATGGTCCTCACTGCAGAACACGAAATCAAGGGGGAGGAGTAGGATCCAGATCCAACTCCTCCCACCTTACATATACCTAAACCTACCCATCTCCACCCCCTGATCCCTAAACCCAACCCTAAACCTACCAATCTCCACCCCTTAGATCTGGATCCAACTCCGCCCCCTGGATCTCGTGTACTGCAGTGAGGTGCTACTGGAAAAATTCGGGACAGTCCCGAAATCTAAGCTGTTGTCCCGAATCCGGCCCTAACTGTCCCGAAAATTATACTAAAGCAAAATCTTTGAGTAGTAATTGTCTGATAAAACATAAAAAACTGTCCGTGGAGGTTGAGCCATCCCCCGCCCGCTGCTCATTTAAAAACATTTTTTTTTTAAGTTCTACAAAGATACAGTAGGTGCGAATTAATATGCATTGATAAGCGAGCGCAAGTTGCAGCAGCCGCAAGGACAGTCAGTCGTAAAGGAGTGATTTGACCGTGTGCAAAAAAATACTTCGGCCTAATGTCTGTCGTCGGGTTACACAAAGCAAATAATCAACACAATTATTTAGTTTTCTTATTTAATGACCGACAATTTAGTCGTAATAATAATTTTGGTCTGATTTACGCACCGTTACAACAGCCACGGACTTGTGGATCTACCGCAACGCTCCATTCCTCCACCCCTACGGCTGCAGCAGGCTCCTCCTTCCCACGGTCCTCAATCACACCGGCATCGCCTCAGTCCTCGGACAATCTGGCTCCACCTTCATTCATCACCGCGGCATCGCCTTGGTCTCCAGTGCCAGAGATGTAGCTTGATTCCATCGACTCTCCGTCCTGGCTTGCGGATCCATCGGCCACGTCTCCGTTGGTCTCTAGACCATTGACGTGATCACAGAGGGAGCACATAGCTAATACCTCTGCACTCCTGATACTGGAGGGGGAATGGAGACCAGTGTGGATGTGGGACACAAGCTGTGGTATTGCCCATCATCACAACCTAACTGTTATAGAAAGAGCACATTGCTACCACTTCTAAACTCCCGGCACTGGGAAATAATAATAGACAAAAAACTGAAAATGGGACGTAAGCAGTGGAATTGCTCATCTTTCCTCCTTTTGTATGAAAAATGAAGGATAATCTGGAGTGTGCCAGATGATAGACTGGGACGCAATAGTGTGAATGCCCAATCTTTTCATCTAAGTCTGTTATTTATGTGTCACCAGGGAGGCGCATCAATATTGACTCCATACTCCTAGTACTAGAACAGGCAAGAGATGAAAAAGAGATGTGTTCTAAGTCACATTCACTTCATTACTATATCGCCCATCCTGCAGGAGAAGGGCAGCAGGTAGAAGAGTAGGATGGGACTGTTAGAGCCCAAACTCTACACCTGCAACATCCCACACTCAGTGGAAGCATGACCATATCATCTTCATCGCAAGCCTCTGGAGAGACAACTATAATCTAACTACACTGCTATGGAGAGGTACAGATGCAGCACCAATGTGTTCAAGGGCTTGTCAGATAATGAAGTTGGGCACTAACAGCAAAATCGTGCTTCCCTATCTGTGTGAAGCCCTTCCTCTTAACAACAGAGGGAACAAACTGTATAGATAAAAAGTGGGTCACGAATGTGAACACACCAACTTTACTAAAGAGCGTGATTACAAGGGAGGCACAATGATCGACTGAAAAGGTGAGGCAAATGTAGAGCCAATTATTTCATTTAAAAGTGACTACGCTTCCGAGGCTCATTATGATAATCAATACCACTGTGTTAGTTTGATTGTCATTCATGAAATGACAGATATATTCCTTAACCTCAGAGCTTGTGCCTCTATTTCTTCAGGAAACGTGTATGATATAGGTCACATGAGGCCCAACCCCTGCAACAGACTTATTGAATTTTCTCATCCATATCTGAAGCGACATATATTTGTACAGGACGGAGTAAAAACTTGATCTTGACCGCTGCTTCACTCATTTGTCCATAAAACATTTTGGACAATGTATCAGTGTCCTCCTTTATTTCCAGACTAATGAATATTACTTCCCTTAGATCCTCTTTTGGTTTCTCAAGACATTGCCTTTGTGGCAGCAAGTGAGCGGCCGATGGCACTGGCTGCTTACTTGGTGGCATGGCGGACAAGATCGCCGGTGAGGCAGAGCCCCAGATCAAGATCCTTTAACCCTCTGGGGTCTGAGGTGTTTTCTGGGCTCTGTAGGTGTTCTGACATGCTCTGACATTTGTGCTTATTCCTGTTACTTGTAACATTTTCATCGCTAAAGTCTGATTACACTGTATTCAGCACAAACTCTGCAACAAAAATATGTTAGCAACATGTATGTAAAAGTCTGTAGATTTGAGAAAAACCAAATAACATTTTTATTGAAATAAGACTATAAAACCTATACTGATAATTTGTTCACAAGACTTTTGAAAATTGTATGATGTAGCATAGAATTCTTGCTTCAAAACTATGTGCAAATCATCCTGTCCACTCTTTCACATAAAACAAATATATTGATTTAAAATTTGTAAGAGGTGTAAGAAAGCTGTATGCAAGGAGGGCGTGCATCATCACGAATATTGATGTATTTCACACCTGGGAAGACCTCGTCACCTCGTTTTTTTTTCTTATCAGTGCGAAAGAGACTCAAATAACTCCATCGATTTTTGTCATACAGGCAAGTGTTATACATCATTCAAAACTGTTAAATGTCTACTTTTATTTGTGTACACTCATAATAAAAACAAAATGTTGTGCTTTTCGTAAAATAAAGAAAATAAACATGATGCGAGTTCTGCCATTTCTCTCAGTGTGAAATTCATTCTGAAATGCGACAGAAAATGACCTGAAACTCAACTCTCGAAAGTTCTGGAAAAGAGAGAGTCAATAGCTTTTAATAATAACCAGTAAAACCGTCAAATGGGATTTATCACTTACACTAGATATCGTTACAAAAAGCACCAGCACTTCAAAGAATTATACTTGAAACTAACCTCTGAGTAATACTGAAAATATTATATTACAGCAACATCTCCCCCTTGCCTTTCAGAAGAGGCTCATAAGAAGTCCATAAGTTTTCCACACAGAGCCTTTGTTACCTAGGCAGTTAAAATGTATAATACAGTAATTAATTTGTCATGTTTTAAACAATTCTGTTTGAAACACTACTATAAAACATATCACAGCTGCTAGATGCAAAAATATATTATATTATTATTCATAATATATCGTAAAAACAATTTTAAATCATAAATCAATGTACATCACATTATGATCTTTAATTACCAATGTTGTGTTGTTTTACTATTACAACTACTATATAGCCAAATATTGCAACTTATTTGTCATGTGTTTAAGCCTTATGGAATGTGTCTGTATGCCTCCACAGTGCCCCACAGAGAATGTTCAAATGTCATGCAAATTTAAAAAATCACATTGTGATATGACTGATTGAATAATTAAATTCACAGTGTCGTACACAGTACTGTAACAGTATAATTTATCAGATTTTTCCCTATTAGTTTAAATATGATTTGTCTCGTCTGTCTCATATCAACATAACATACTGCCCACATGTCCACTGCGGCAAATAACGCATGTCTATTCACCTGTGATGAAGGGCAGTGTAGCATTACCCCTCTCCCCTCCTCCTCTGCAGTATGACATGTATGCAACATGGGTGGGATGTGCCTGTGTGTGCTAACCGAACTGCTCCCTTCATGCATTACATCCCCCCACCACACACACACACACATTTCACAGGGTGTGGCACTCTGACACTTTTATCTCTCACCATCTTAATCCTGTTCCTTGCTTTTCCCGACCGTATCTTTTTCTCTGCCATTATTTTCTCACCCTCTCGATATTTAGAAATAGTCCTCACATCAAAATTAAAATGTATATATAAGTGTGGTACTGCCTATGTTTGGTACCAAACAAAGATAAAAATAAAAAAAATAAAAATACCATGGGGAGTTCACTGTAAAAACAGATATTTAAAATAACGTTAAATTACTGGCAGCACAGTTGCCAGCAATCTACTGTAATGTGAATTTTGGTAGCGCTTTAGATTACAGCCCAAAAAAGTACTGCGTAAGTCAAAATAATTGACAGCGTACCTTCCAGTAATTATAGTGTAGCCTATAAAGTACGTACTTGTAGGTATAAGGGATCAATATGTAAAGTTTGGGAAATAAAGGGGTAACAAGGAAAATCAACAAATTATTTATAATGGAAGGATTTTAGAGCTAAGGGGTACTTATTCTACTATTATGACTGGCAACAATCTTACTTTAGTTAGCAATTTAGTGAGAACATAAACTGCATACCTTTTTGTAAGGCTTTTTAAAAATTATAGGGTACATAGTGCATTTATATATATATATATATATTTTTATATATAGCAAAGTGCACGGATTAAGTTTGATCTTCTATGTTTCAAGGAAAGTAAAACTAAAACTTTTTTTATATATACTAGAGAAATATACTCTTGTTTCATGTAGTTACAGGGTAAGTGTGACATCTGCGGGCTGTAAATTAAAGTGGTGATTGTTACCCTCTTGTTCCATTAAGTTACAGTGTAGGTACAATAAAAATGCATACACACAATCTGATATCACTGACTTGGAAAACTGTATTTGAAAAACAACTTATTTCAAATCATATTTACAACACATCTCATAATTATATATATTTTTTTTTTTTCATTTTTAAATCCTAAAGTCCTGACAAAGAGTTGCATGTTTTGTCCCCTTTTTTGTTTATCTGGCTTGGCTTCGTCCTCCTCTTGTTCCTCTTCTTATTTTTCTTTCTTTCCACTGATAAATCTGAAGAAGGAATCCCATGTCTCTTGCTATTCTGTATTATGTATTAAAAGAAAATCCAATGCACCCAGAAATGTTCTTATAATTTACTTATCTTTTACTCTCATGAGATGTATTTGACTTTCTTTCTTCAGATGAACACAAACAAAGGTTTTTAGAAAAATAAATCCTCTCTGGGAATACATATAATGCAAGCTCATGCTAAAAGTTGAAGCATCAAACAGGACATACAGGAATAATTATGGTAATCCAATGACCCCAATGGATGAATCAAGGTCTTCTGAAGTGAAACAAGTGTTTGTAAGTAAAATACCAATATTTTAACTTTTTGAACTGTAGACTATCGTATCCGACCAACTGGGTGCCAATGAGCGCATGTCTGGCACTTTAGCAGAGGTGTGTGTAAAGGGTGTCACAGCCACCCTGAAATTTGATTGCCACCCCCCACTGGTTCTCCCAACACTATTGGGCTAGACTGAGTACTGTCAATCTGACGATTCCTATATGCCACTGGATCAGAGAACTGTCAATTACTGTCTGACTGTTGCATGTAAAGTTTGCATTTGGAGCGCTTAACAACACCATTAGATCACAGAGCTCGGTCAATGCTTTGGCAAGGTAACGATTTTTTGTAACCACACAATAACGCTAAATTCAAAGGCCAATTAAAAAAACAGGTACAGTAAAAAGTGCATAAATCCTTATTTTGTTAGAGCAGTATTTGTGGTAGTCAAGAAATCATGCTGTGAGATTGGCAGATAGCGTAATATTGTTCTGTGTGTATTTTAGAGGCAAAATAAACTGCCCCTTTCATGATGAATTAAGTGTGCTGTTATATTTGGACTCTATAAAGCATTCATTTCTTCATTGCACCTCCAAAAGGTGTGCGTTTCTGCGGCAATGCATTGTTAAAGGATCAGTGTGTTTTGTAATACGCTGATTTCACGCAGCCGCCATTTTGAAATCGAAAGTGAGGCTCCGGTGGTAAGAACCCCGTAAACAACAATGCCTTGGACTACCAACCTGAAGCTGCTGCCGCGATTTACACTATTGGATGTTAATATCCAATATAGGATATGTATATCTCATTCCTGCTTCTTTTTTTACTTTCTGAATTATATATAAAAAAAATATTTTATTTAGAAATTAATTTCACTGTATATAGTCTAAAGAATGAAAGAAATGTATGTACAGTTTTAGAATTGACACAACATCATTAAACACAACAATACGCCATCGCATTCACGACTCTCCTGTGATTAAAGGCGACACTTCCGGTTTTCTTCCCACCGGAGCCTCGCTTTCGATTTCAAAATAACGGCTGCGTGAAATCAGCGTATTGTCCTATATAAAAATGTAACGGCCATAGTATAATAAAATGTGCTAATTCACAACATTAATACATCCTTTATTAAACCGCTTTGTCGAATTTAACGCATCTTTACGGATGGTGTTGAAATGTGTTCTAATAGTGCTTAATGCGAGCAGTGTCATACAGAGGGCATAATAGTGTCGCGTTATTTAAAGGGTAAGTTAATACAAGTAGTCCTGAAATGAATACCAGAAACACTAATGTTGCTTTTTAAGATTTGACTGGGGGGCGCCTATAAGGATTTCGCCTAGAGCGTCAAAATGGCTAGAAATGGCCCTGGACATAAGGGTGATGTAAGCGCGTCGAGAAACTCAAGCGAAAAATCACGCTGAAGTCAGATATCGCTATTTTTATTTTATTTTATTAATGCTGACAACAAAATACAAACAATAGCAGACAATAACAATGAGAAACAAACAAGACAGGACAGAGACACCAGTTCACTATTAGTCAGTCACTTTCAACGTGAAAGCCCAATCACCTTCGAGTGGTAACAGAACAAGCTAATGCACATAAGCGAGTGAGATTTGCATCGCAAGCCCCCCAGAACCTTGTCTGCAGTGGCATATCAATTGCCTCGAGTTGCTAGCAGTACAGTTGGCATTGTGCCAGTTTCTACCATTGTTGCAGGGTAAACATGTACTGGTCCGTACGGACAACACTTTGACCGTTGCAAACATCAACTGTCAGGTGGTCTGCGTTCCAGTTGAATGAAGCAATTCGCCCTCCATCTCCTCCTATGGACTCAGGTCGCTTCGTGCCATTCACATTCCTGGCAAGCTAAATCGTGCAGCTGATGAGCTCTCACGACAGCTTACCTCCAGGGAGGAGTGGAGACTACAACCCGGACAGTCACGTTCCCAAATCATAACATGGCTGTTTAAGAAAATAGCTTTTTGTTTTGTTACAGGAAATAACAAAAGTCCTCACACAAGAAAGGGGAACATAGGCTGGGATCATGACAACTATATGGAGGAAAATCCATAAATCCTGGAATGTTTTCCTAAAAATGTCTTTCTTTTTTTCTTTTCTTTTTTTTTCTTTTTTTTTTTTGACTGAAGAAAGAAATACATTAACATCTTGGATGACATGGGGGTGAGTAAATTATCAGGAAATCTTAATTCTAAAGCTAATCCTTTAATGGGGGCCTGAGCAAGGGGCTCAAAAGGGGTCCCACAAAGGAGGTTGAGAACTATGGGAAGATCCCATGTTGGTGTTCCAACTAATCAGGGTGGACGTAGCCTCCTCACTCCCTTAAGAAAGGCCTCAATTGAACAGGATAGTGGGTTCAGCTGGGGATTTTTACACCAGTCCTGAAATATTTTCCATCCGCTATCATACATTGCCCGGGTGGAAGGGGCTCTTGCATTTAATATTGTGTGCCTGACCTCTGGAGTGCATGAAGTCAGCCTAGAACTGGTCCCAAGGGCCACAGCCACAATTGGAGAAACTCCAGCCGAGGGTGCCATATCTGTCCAGCCATCTGTGATAGGAGGTCCTTCCGTGGAGGAATCTCCAGTGGGGTCCCTCGTTTGAGTGACAGCAGAAGGATGAAATCATGTCCGTGATGGCCACCGTGGAGCCACCAGGAGAATGCTGCGTTTCTCTCTCTGGACCCTGTCCAGTAGTGCATGGATGAGAGGGATTGGTGGAAAAGCATACAGCAACAGATCTGGCCAGTTGTGTGCAAAAGTATCATGTCCCAATGGGCTGTCCTGGGCGTGTTCCGAGAACCATAGATGGCAGTGAGTTGCAGAGGCAAACAGGCCCACGTGTGCCTTGCCAAATGTTTTCCATATGCCCCTTACTACCTCTGGGTGCAGTCTCCAGCGGCCAGGATTCAATGCATTGCGAGACAAGGCATCTGCTGTGCTGTTTTTCACACCTGCCAAGTGCATTGCCTTCAGAGAGAGAAATCTGGGGTGTGCCCATGTCCAGAGCTCCTGTGCTAGAGCAAGTAGTGCTGTTGATCTGGTGCCAGCAAAATGGTTTACATGAAACAAGGTACATAGTTTGTCCGTGCGCATAAGTACATGACGACCTTGTAGGATAGGGAGGAAATGTTTTAGTTCATGCAGAACTGCGCGCATCTCAAGCAGGTATATATGCTCCTGTGTCCTCTGCATTGACCACTCGCCCCGGACTCCTCTGTGGCTCCAAACTGCACCCCAGCCAGTCTGGGAGGCATCTGTTGTTATTACTTCTCTGCATGATGGAAGCTGTCCCATGGCTATTCTGGATAGGAGGACTGCCACCTCTGAAGAGCAGCAAAGCACTCTCGTGAGATACATTCTAGTCAAGTCAAGTCACCTTTATTTATGTAGCGCATACCTGTCAATCCTCCCGTTTTTCACGGGATTCTCCCATATTTTACCTTGCTATCCCGCTATCATCCTGTTTAAATATTTTCCCGTATTTTTAATCTTTCTATAAAAAATGTTAAAAAAAATAAATAAAATTCCACTGGTCGCAAACCAGTTAAGCAGAAATTCCGCCCTGCAGCTAATTTTATTGGTTATGGTTACAATGGCGGGTAGGTTTAGGGATCAGTGTTTGGTGTAAGCAATCAGTACTGTGATTCACATGACCAATAAAATCTTTAGAATCGGCTAAAGATTCTTAGCCTATTCCATTTTCCATTGAAAGCATATGTCGTAATTTAGATATATTTTTAAGATGGAAGAATGCGGTTTTAAAGATTCTAGAAACGTGGCTTTCAAATGAAAGATTGGTATCAAAGAGCACACTCAGGTTCCTAACCGACGACGAAGACTTGACAGAGCAGCCATCAATTGTTAGACAGTTCCCTTTCGAAAGGGAACTCGCACTGCGTCGAATGACGCTTTGGGGAACGCCTCAGGCGTGACAGGTGTCTGAAATCACTATCAAATCACGGCAATCATAATGACCGGCGACAGCCCGTGAATCATTAACGTGAATGATTAACGTGCGACCTGCAAGTATAAAAGGGCGCCTTGCAAACATGACAAACATCTTTTCGTCTTCAGGGACTGTCTGTTTGATTATCGCTGGAAAAAAGTCGGCAAAGAAAGGAGTATGAAACGCACGGAGAAGGCTGAAAGCTTCAGGAAGTGTGCAGATCCGTGCCCATGGTATTTGACGCCGGGTGATACACACAAACTGTGCGTTCTCTGTCTGGGCAAAGAGCACGCACAGGCGGCTCTTGAGGGAGCCGTCTGTGCAAACTGTGAGCGTTTCGCTTTGAAAACGCTCCGCTCTCGTCTAGCCCTCTTCTCGAGTGAGGAGGGCTTACCATCTGTACCTCGTGGCTCAGGTCCCGCTCACGCTGAGGCAGAGCGGCGACTCGCGTCATGGGGTTCCCAGAGGGATCTCGCCGATCGCCTTGAGAGGGGTGTTAACCTGAGCGGACCTCGCGGATGACGAGGGTGAGTTGCAGGTGGATGACGAAGAGGATTTTTCTCCGACTATTCCTGCAACAGGTGCTCTACAGGACGGGCAGGTGATGGATGATGAGGAGGTCATTCAGGTGGACCCTGAACCCTCTCAGCCACCCTGCCCTGTGTATGCTGAGCTGCTGGATGTAATGGAACGTGCCACTGACAGGTTGCAACTGCCATGGCGGCACGTTAGGGGAGAAGTTGCTCGTGGCAGGCTGGATGATCGATTTCTCCCCGGCCATAGACCACCAGCTCAGGCGAGCCTTCCATTTCTTCCCGATCTCCATACAGAGATCGAGAGGGCATGGAAAAACCCATACTCAGCTCGGATCCACCGACATCAGGTGGACCCTGAACCCTCTCAGCCACCCTGCCCTGTGTATGCTGAGCTGCTGGATGTAATGGAACGTGCCACTGACAGGTTGCAACTGCCATGGCGGCGCGTTATGGGAGAAGTTGCTCGTGGCAGGCTGGACGATCGATTTCTCCCCGGCCATAGACCACCAGCTCAGGCGAGCCTTCCATTTCTTCCCGATCTCCATACAGAGATCGAGAGGGCATGGAAGAACCCATACTCAGCTCGGATCCACCGACATCAGCGGGCTAGTTTCGCTGATGTTGAGGGGATCGGCGAGTATGGGTATGTGTCGATGCCGCCCATTGACGAGACGTTTGCGAACCATCTCGTGTCTGGGCGGGCGTCGACGCTGAGTGCTCCAGCCCTGCCATCCAGACCGCTCAAGACCACAGCGCGTCTGAATGGCAGAGCATACACGGAAGCGGGTCAGGCCGGTGCTGCCCTGCACACTATGGCGGTGTTGCAGGCGTACCAGGCCGACCTGCTGGGGGATCTCGACCAGGGGGCAGGGCTGTCCCCTGAGGCGGTGGCTGAGCTGCGCCGCACCACAGATCTTGCTCTCCGGGCCACTAAACATACTGCCGCTTCGATCGGTCATTCGATGGCGGCAATGGTGGCCACGGAGAGGCATCTGTGGTTGAACCTGGCTGGCATCGGGGAGAAAGAGAAGGCCTTTCTCCTTGATGCACCGGTTTCGCCCTCTGAACTTTTTGGCACCTCCGTGGAGGCGGTGGTCGGAAAGTTCAGGGAGGTGAAGGCGCGCTCAGCGGCATTTAGGACCTGTATACCGCTGAGATCCGGGTCCGAGCCCAGACAGGCGGGAGAGCCTGGCCCTTCACGACCTGAGGGCCGTAGACAGGGCCAGAGAGCTAGTGTCGCCTCTCGTGCACCCCCTCCATGTAGGAGCAGGTCACAGAGGAGGCGTGACTCCCGCAGGAAAAAGAAGGATCTGAGGGAGGTGATCCAGTACAAACGATCACAGCGTTAGTGATGGATCATCTCCTGGAGGGCGGTACAATCCCAGCCTCTCCTCTTTTTCCCGACTCCCCAGGCGTTTCTTACACCAGGCCTGGGGCTGGGCCTATGATGAGAACAAAGTTCTGATGGCCCGCCTCGGCTTGGTTGGTGAGAGCGCCTCTTTCAGGCATGTAAGGTGATGGACCCCAGGTTCATAAAGAACTCTCTGGGGAGTCTTCACTCCGCACGCCGCAGGTGAACTGGTTGGTTTTTAAAAAAAATTCTGTGTGTATACTAACACTGATTTGTATTTCTCTACAGACCTTGTTCCCTGTATAGATCTAGGGGGTCATTCCTAGAGGAGCAATGAGGTAAGCAGGGCTCCAGACTAACTTTTTGCCTTGGTTGCACTGGTGCGCCTAACTTTTTTATTTAGGTGCACCAGCACAAAATTTGGGTGCACCCAAATTTTTCCTCAGCTTGCGTCACCTTTAACGCCACAAATTCAAGGTCACCTTTTTATCACGCTCTATATACATTCATATTATGTAAATGATTTTCAACAAGAATAAGGTGTAGGTAAATACTTTTTTTATTTGAAGCACAATTTTACTGTAGCCTATATGAAAATAAAAATCTTTTTTTTTAAATAAAAAATGTTTAAAGTGTTTCACTGAGCTGCCAAACAAACTATTTTGAGTCTCTAGCTCAGACGCGGTAGGCTCTACCTCCGTCTCTGAGTCGGATGCCATCTCCGACGATGGACCAGGGCTTGGCATCTTACCAGGGACTGGGGAGAATGGTGGCTGAAGTAGCTCCATGTCTGGGCTGTTGTCGGAGCATTGACCGGCGAGTAAAGGGTTTTAACGGTATTCCTACTCTTACCGATACTGCTTATCGATCCGGTACTTTAACTGTATTCTTATCGGTTCTTTTTGTTTTATATATATATATATATATATATATATATATATATATATATATATATATATATATATATATATATATATATATATAATATTAAACAAAGATAAACAATAGATAAAAAAAAAAAAAACAATTAAACAAAGATACACATTATATAGGCCTACACAGTGCTTTAATTTCAGTAAGGTCTACTAACATTACTCTTCAGGTATGGCCTAAAAAGAAATCTAATAAAGTAATCAAATGAAAAATAACACTGCGTAATTTTTCATAAATAAATTAATGCTTAATAAAGCTGAAGTTATTCTTTCAAGAGCTTTGTAGTAATTTTTCTCTTGTTGTTTGATTCGCAGCAATGGCGCAATCGTCCGCATGTTTACTAGACTGCGGCCCCTTTAAGACCGAGTGCAGATCTGCTACGTCTGATGCATCATATTCTCCCAACTATTTCGATAACTACGTCCATTTAAGACATAAACTGTTTTTAGTGAATCTCCAAGCCGGTCATTTTGACATACTTTTGTGTACATTTGATCGTTTAGACGCGCACATGAAACCCAAAGTAGGCTATAATTTGCTTGTCTTGGTCTCGGTTTCGGAGCGCGCGCCGCCTTGCGAACATGCATCTCTTATGCAGATTTTTGTGCTTTTAATAGCTCTTTTAATTATTTAACGCGTCCCGCAAGTTAGCAACAGTAACTAGACTGCATTTTACAACAATCACCGATCGTGCTGATTCTGTCGTTAGGTTTGAGTTTTAGGGAGAAATGACAGTGTAATGCTGCGAAGGGAAGAAGTTGCACTAGATAGAATGCGGCTATAGTTTTTAATGGTTTTACCTCAATATATTATTTTTTATAATCTTTGGAAGCCGAAATCTAAAATAAAATCAGACTAATATCACAGACCTTAAGTGTAACCAGGCTTAGGCTACGTTTGAATGTTTAATTCTGTCCTCCGTCATCACTCATTAAGCGTGAGAGAAGAGTGTGAGTTCCCAACTTCCCATGAGTGTGAGTTCCGTCAAAGGAGAACAAACGATTAGTTCGTGGAGAGGCAGCGGATGCGAGGACGTTAGGTGCACCGGTGCGACCTAGGAAAAATGTTAGTCGCACCCTTACAAAATTTGGTCGCACTCTAGAGCCCTGGTAAGGTATTGGACTTCAGGGCCCTGAAGCTTCCCCCCAGCTTGTGGCTAGAATGATTTAGGGAGAAGCTTTTAGGAGAAAAAGATTTGGCTCCCGTGTTGAGTATGTGATGGCCTTCCTGTCATAACATTTGATATGCGTGGTGGGCCACCACTCATTTCTATTTAGCCTCAGGGCTTTTAGCCACCCAGGGGTAGAGTAGTTGGTCTTCCAAAAAAAAAAAAAAAAAAAAGAGCTTTTTTGCTTTAGGTTTAGACTGACGCTGGCGCTTCAGATAGATCTTATGTCCTACCTATCGGTTTGTGACATTGGTATCCTGAGTACTTCGCTCCCCTGAGCTCTAAGGTTTCAGTAGGTTGAGTGTTTCACAGCCTCTCAATCTAGTAGGCTGTGGCTCCTCCGAGCCCTCAGGTAGATCTATGCTTGTAGGTCGGCCCTCACCCGGGCCGCCTCTGTAGCTGGCCTAGGCTATGCTAGGGGTATTGGAGGCGTTCTGCTAAGTATAGCTGCCGCACTCATCAGGTGTTAGGCTTCCTCCCCTTTATTTCAGCCTCATCCCTTAAATGGGAGTTGTTGTTGTTTTATTTGAATTTGCTAGTTCTGACAGTTGTCACTGCCGCCGGGCAGGCACTCCCCTTAGCATGGTGGCGTTGGTATATCGTTCCCCAAAGCGTCATTCGACGCAGTGCGAGTTCCCTTTCGAAAGGGAACGTCTCAGGTTACGACTGTAACCTATGTTCCCTGAGAACAGGGAACGAGACACTGCGTCTCCTTGCCATGCCTCGGGGCCTGCCTACCAAACAGTCCCTTCAGACGATAAGGTGTTTGTCATGTTTGCAAGGCGCCCTTTTATACTTGCAGGTCGCACGTTAATCATTCACGTTAATGATTCACGGGCTGTCGCCGGTCATTATGATTGCCGTGATTTGATAGTGATTTCAGACACCTGTCACGCCTGAGGCGTTCCCCAAAGCGTCATTCGACGCAGTGTCTCGTTCCCTGTTCTCAGGGAACATAGGTTACAGTCGTAACCTGAGACGTTTTCTTGATTAATACGTGCAGAGGTTTTTTGCCCAATAATTAGAAACTCTTTTTTTTCCCAGAATTAAGTAGTAGGAAATTACTAGTCATCCAAATTGTTATATCAGCTATTCATTCGATTAATTTTGTGAATTGGTGCGTTTCGTCGGGGCGCAAAAAAATATAAAGCTGAGTATCATCAGCATAACAGTGAAAACTAATTCCATGCTTCCCAATGATATCTCTCAAGGGTAGCATGTACAGGGTGAACAGCAACGGTCCTAGTACTGAGCCTTGTGGTACTCCATACTGAACATGATCGACATGACATCTCTTAATTTACTGCTACAAACTGATAACGGTCAGATAAGTATGATTTTAATCATGCTAGTGCAATTCCACTAATGCCAACATAATTTGCGAGTCTATTCAAAAGAATGTTGTGGTCGATGGTATCAAATGCAGCACTAAGATCCAGTAACGCTTATAGAGAGATACAACCACGATCAGATGATAAGAGCAAATCATTTGTAACTCTAATGAGCAATCTCAGTATAATGATATGGTCTAAATCCTGACTGGAAATCCTCGCATATACCATTTTTTTTCTAAAAAAGGAACATAGTGGTGAGGATACTGCCTTTTCTATTAATTTTGACAGAAAAGGTAGAGAATGTCTGTGGGCCCTATTTTAATGATCTGAAACGCAAGTATCAAGCGCGAAACGCAAGTAACTTTGTGGGCAGGTCTTGGGCGCTGTTGCTATTATACCGGCGGGATAAATGACTCTTGCGCCCGACGCAAATCTAAAATGGGTTTGTCTGAAGTGGCTTCATTATTCATAGGTGTGGTTTGGGCGTAACGTGAAATAAACCAATCAGAGCGACATCTCACATTCCCTTTAAGAGCAGGCGCGCTTGTTCCATGGCGGATTGATATTATAACGGCGGATTTGCCAGGCGCACGCCAGGAGCGGTTCACAGCCGGGGAGACCGACGTTCTCGTCAGGGCCGTAAAACACAGAGACGTAAAACACAGAGACGTGACATTGGGGATGGGAGAAACCCACCCAAATTAGCTTCGGTTACACAGGCGTATAAAAATTTGGGTAAATTAAATGTGTAAGCTAGATTTATGCCTATTTTCTTCATGGACACAACAATGATTTCCCTCGTGTGTTAATATTTTTCCTTGTAATAATGTATGGTTTTCTAAAAATGAGAACTGCTGCGTCTGTGTGTAGATGAGATAAGCAAAGTGCATGCGCGTTGTGCACACGCTACATTGATTATGGCCAAGCATGCGCCCTTAAAATAGCATATATGCTGACTTTAGACTAGGTCTGTGGCGTAATTGTTTTTTAAACCTGCAAAATAGCACCAGGGAACGTTTGCGCCGGAACACGCCTCCTCTTTGCGCTGAACCGCCCCTGGGAGCGCAAATGCATTTCCTAGTTTACCGACGTGCGTCTGTGGAGGGAAAAGTCCACTGTGCGCGGGTGCAAAATAGGAATGATACATGCGTCGGTATACAAAGTCAATTGCGCTGGGTGCAAGATAGGGCCCTGTAAGTCATTACAGCCAATCATCCAGGTATGGTAAAATGTTTAATCCCTGGAGCATCAGGGGTGTCAGGGCTGCTTGGATTTTCTTGGAGCAAGTGACAGGCCAAATGGAATGACCTTGAATTGGTATATGGTGTCCTTGAATCAGAACCAAAGAAACCTTCTGTGTTCGGTAGCTATTGGGATATGAAAGTAGGCGTCCCTTAAAGGGATAGTTCACTTTGAAATTCATTTTTGGTATGTTTTAGCTTACCTCAAGGGCATCCAAGATGTAGGTGTCTTTTTTTCCGCGGTAGTTTCAATTTTGATATTTTTAGGTCAAACCGTTCTTGTCTGTCAGTCATATAATGCAGGTCTATGGTCACGGTCTCAAAACACAAGCACAGAGTCCAAATTGAAACAATTCCCCGTCGTCCAAATTAAACAATTCCCCATCGTAAGTACACATTGATGGCCTGAGACACGAAACGAGCGGTTTGTGTGACAAAACGAACAGTATTTATATCGTTTTTACCTCTTATACGCAGACATGTCCGAGTGATCTGATCTGACGTGTACGCAGACTGGTGCATAGATATATACACTAGATGTCGCCTTAAAGACATTCGTTCCAATGAACTGCCGTAGACAAAGCGACATCTAGTGTATATATGTCTATGCACCAGTCTGCGTACACGTCACACACCAGGATGCGCGAGCGCCCTCAGATCACTTGGACGTGGCTGCGTATAAGAGCTAAAAACTATATAAATACTGTTCGTTTTCTCACACAAACCGCTCGTTTCGTGTCTCAGGCCATCAATGTGTACTTACGATGGGGAATTGTTTAATTTGGACGACGGGGAATTGTTTTAATTTGGACTCTGTGCTTGTGTTTTGAGACCGTGACCATAGACCTGCATTATCTGACTGACAGACAAGAACGGTTTGACCTAAAAATATCAAAATTGAAACTACCGCGGAAAAAAAGACACCTACATCTTGGATGCCCTTGAGGTAAGCTAAAACATACCAAAAATGAATTTCAAAGTGAACTATCCCTTTAAGTCCACTGAGGTGAACCAAGATCATTGCATACTACAGTACAGATACGTAATACATAAAGACAGTAGATTAGTGTTTAAAATGGGCCATAAATGAACAGAAATTGCCTACCGTGAAAAATCTTGCCCAGAATGCATTGTTTTCTACAGTACATTACTGTTTTAATAGAAAACAGTATTGTCAGAATTTGGCCGTTTTTTAACACCAATTTCTTAGTGTTGTGTTTAAGGTTATGGTTAGGGTTAGGTTCCTGGGGGTAAGGATTTGGGTAGGGTTAAAGGGATAGCCTAGTTCACCTAAAAAAAAATTTTTTTTCTTATTTTGTGTTCGTCAGAAAAAAGAAATTCATACAAGTTTGAAACAACTTGAGTAAATGTAAATGATGTAAATGAACTCTGTAAATGATGACAGAATTAAATTTTTTGGGGTGAACTAACCCTTTAAAGTTAACAAAGTTATCCCTTTAAAATAACTAAACTGTAGTCTGTTAAGTCATTTACTGACTGACTTAGGTTTTGGACACAACTGTTGAAGACAACACAGAATGACTTTTGCAGTGTGACATGTCATTTTGAATTAGTGTCACTGTTTTTACTGCACTTTTTTTACTCTACATTTGTTTCATAAAGGTGTTACTTTTACATTCTCTGGTTCAGCTGTGCCAACCAAGTCATTATTTGTCACCTACTTGTAAGATCTTATTATCAGAGGTAAAGGTGCAAACTCTCTACTTATAGCTTAAAATATATACAGCCTGAGGATATGGAGGCCATCTGTTATGAGCAAATTTCCTGTAGAATGTTCACACTAAAGGAAACACCCATCAGTCATAGTGCATTTGAGGAAAAGTCTCAAAGGGAAAGGGTTGTTGTCTGGTGCCACTGCAGCCAAAATAATGAGCCTCCTCTGAATAGACAGGTACCTTTTGAAAGCTATTATCTAAAAGGCTTAACAATCAAAAAGTAACAATACAATTGTACAACAACTTTCGACGTTGATATGCAATTACATCATAATCAGGATTATGAGGATTATCAGTGTAGTTGGACAAACAGCGCATTGAGTGAGCGTGGTGTTTTTTTTCTAACATGCTATAGGTGTGCAAGTTGTCCAATCACATACCTTAAGTGGGTATAAAAAGGTTTGTGCGTCATGGCCTGTTCTGGTTTTTGTCCCCCTTCCGCTTTGCAGGTATGTGTTGTTGGGCTTAATAGTTAACATTGAGATGCGTGGATTGATGTAACAAGTTTATTAATTTGGTTTATAGCTTACTTACGGACAATTGTCATTGTGATTGGTTGGTGGCTGCCTTCCTTTCTCCTTCAGTTTTCTCCTTTTGTAATCTTGTGCTTTATTGGCGTGTTGATGTTCTTTTGTGTTCGTGGGTGCGCACAATTGGTCTTACAACTATAGCAACAACATGGATGCATATTCTTTTATGTTTCAGTTCAGGTGTGTCTCGTTAATTAGTCTCATTGGTTCCTCTGTTTGCTGTGTGTTTAAACCCTGTGTCTTTCAGTTCATTGTCATTTCTATGTCATTACTATGTTGGTTGTTCTGTTCATGTTCCTTCGATTCCTGAGTGTTTTGTAAAGATTTGAGTTTGTTCTTGAAATTAAAGTTAAAGCTGCTGCACTTAGATCCTGCCATCATTACTCATTTCAACCAACTGTGACAGAAGAACTGACCTTAAACATGGATCTAGCAGCAGTGAATATTCTCCCAGGGGTATCTTTCCCACGAGGCCCACACACAGAGGTATTTGGATCTGGTTCCTTTCGTTCATTATGATGACACCAGCCTCTGTGTGTTTTTCTGGGCAACTCTCAACGAAGAGCCCAGAGCACACCTGACAGGAGAAGGGCCTTGGGGGAGATTGCAGGACTATGTGGAGTGGGTGCTGTCCACAATGGATCCCTATTTAACATTTTGGAGAGTGAGAAGCGTGCCAGCCACAGCCACTTTTCCAGTGAGGAAAAGTCCTGAGTCCGTTCCAGTGAGAGAAATTCCCAAGTATGTTCCAATGAGAACAATTCACCAGTCTGTTCCAGTGTTCCGAACTGCCAGCACCACCCTGGAGGATTCCTGTCCTACTATGCCACGCCCTCACCAGCCTCCAGGGCGCCCACCCTTCCACCTCTGTGGATGTAATGTGGTGCATGGGACACGTCTTCTGGGAGGGTGGGGTACTGTCATGTCTTGAGTCTGTTTGTCACATTTTGAGTTTGTTTCAGATCTGTTTTCCTGTTCCATGAATGTCTGCGTTTCTTAGGGGCTGTTTACACAACACAGTTTTCAACTAAAAACGGAAGACATTTTATGCGTTTTTGCTGTTCATTTACATGACAATGGCTTTTTGGGTGCCTGAAAACACAAACTTTTGAAAACTGGTTTCAAAGTGCAAGTTTTTGAAAACGGTCTCTGTGTAAACAACAAAAACGCGAATCTCTGAAGAATCTCATCGTCTTCGTCTACATAGAACGCACATGGCACCCTTTAGTGTCAATATGAGACGCAGATAGATATGGGCCAGAAGGCGCCTCCTAGCGGTCTAACCCTAATCTTTCCCCAGACCTAAACCTACCCATAACCGAACAAAGCTCTGTGCGTCTCATATTGACGCTAAAGGGTGCCATGTGCGTACGATGTAGACGAAATGTCAAAAGCGTCAGTATATGACGACTTGGGATGAGAATGCGTTGCATTATGTGTTCAGTTTATAGTAGGGCTGTCCCCGACTATGGATTTTCATAGTCGAATCAGAATCGTCATGTCTTGCCTATAGTCGACTAATAGTCGAATCATGTGTATGGGGGTGGAGCTGGGGGCGGGGCTTTAACGTTTCAAAGCCGTGATGTACAGAAAATCACACAAAGATATAGAAGAAAATGTATAAAAACATTTTTGATCAATAAAACTAAGAAATAACATAAATAACTCCAGAAAGGCCACACTGCAGATTTGCATTTCACATGCAAATCAAATTAAATCGGCTAAATTACCTGTGCGAGCAGGCCAGCCTACAGCACAACATCGATGCACCGAAAAAATAAACAATTAATTTACTAAATTAAATTAGAACAGAATATACCTTTCTAATAAATAAAAATACAAAACGAAATAAATCAGAATCAAGTCACAGGATGAGGAGCAAATGTGTGCAAAATGCCTAAAGTGCAGGGGAACATATATTCAAAACACAAGCCACAAATAGTTAGATTAGATAACCCTGACAGATTAATAAATAAAATTAAAATAAAGAAATTATTAAAATAACGATAGTAGCCAGAATTTTCAACTTTGTCTTTTTAACTGCAGAAACAACAATAAATGCTAAACTGGAGAGGCAGTCTTTTTAGCTAAAAATGTTCACAGCATCCAAAAATAAAATTAGAACCGGCTGAAAAGTTTTGAAATCACTTGTAAGTTACCTGATCGAGAGAACAAATCCAGTCTTTCACTCTGTCTGTCCGTTGGAGTCTTTTCAAATTGTGCGCGCGGATAAAATACATTCTAACGTGAAACCCAGTCTATGCGTGAAACTTGTTAACGTTGGCCGGCAGAAGTGCGATCATGGTTTTCCTGATGCTAAATCCAGCCTTGGAGAATATCCTTTCTAATCGTGTACATCCACACTTTAGATTTTCTTTTCCCAGACATTGTTAAAGATTTAAATCCTTGCCGCGAAGACGCTCCTCTGTCGGTCACGGATCGAAAGTGAAACTTAAATCTGTCACGGGGTGTTCGGATTTATTCACGCACGTTAAAACATATTTATTAAAAGCTTCTTTCTTTGCACATTTTTATATAGGCCTACAGCATTATCATAATAGGCTGAATATTAACGTATTTACATAAAAGCTAGTTCTATGTGAAATCAGACATCGAGCGCCCTCATATAGCCAAAGTGGCATGATCCTCGTTTCATAACACCTCTGCGAAGATTCGACCGTGAGATCGGTAGTCGAATCAGGCTCCTCCTATCGAAGCATCGAATCTTCGACTATTCGGGGTCACCCCTAGTTTATAGTGTCATCGCCATCTAATGGCCTGCCAGCAGAATACAGCGTTTTTAGTCGTTTCCGCGGGTCCGCTTGACGTCTGCTTGCCACTTGACGAGTGATCGTGTTGAGATACTAGGAAATACTAAATGGAGCTGCGAGCTTGTGCATGCCATGCATGAAATAAATGTGTTAGAAAGAATCTGCCGTTTGTTTAGTAATTGTTTGCAGCAGTTTCAGTATTCACACAGTGGGGTTATAACGCAGCTCATAACGGAATTAATTTCGCTCCCAGGTTGAAAAATACGGAAATCCTTATGAATACTGTTCAGTGTATTGTAGTGTAGTGTAGGCTTTTATCCTCAGTCCTGTAGTGTATGATGACCAGCTTTTCTCTCTCTAACCATTTACAAAGTTGGCAAGTGTATGATGTGTGCTGTTTAAAAATCTGTTAAAATTGTATCTGTTAAAAAGTCATGTAGTGTATTCCAACCTTTAGTTAGCTTTCTAGTTTGCTATTAGTTCTGTCCTTTGCCTGTTTGTTTACATGTTTGTAACTAATTTGATTTGAGTTTCAGTTCAGGTGTGTTTCTTTAAGTAGTCGCATTAGTTCCTCTGTTTGCTGTGCATTTAAACCCTGAGTGTCTTTATGTTCACTGTCAGTTCTACGTCATTACTATGTTGGTGGTTCTGTTCATGTTTCTGCAATTTTTGCGAGTGTTTTGTGAAGATTTGAGTTTGTTCTTGAAATTAAAGTTAAAGCTGCTGCACTTAGATCCTGCAATCATTATTTATTTCAACCAACTGTGACGATTAGCTTTTCTATTTTGTTTTGCTTGTTCAAATTTGTTCTTTAGTTTGTATTTGCTTTGGTTTCCTTTCCCGTATTTTTGTTTGACTTTGCTTTATCTGTACTTTTGCTTCAATTAAAATGGCTGTTTAGTCTGTATTTACTTGTATTTATTTTCTCTTTTTGTATTTGTTTGTTTATATAAAAGTGGTTTGAACATCCACCTCCATTTGGTATTAGATTTTGAACCTCATAGCAGGTGTTTTGCTTTCTATTTTCAGGTTTAAAGGCACAATATGTATATTTTTTTATTTAAAAATATAAAAAATCACTATATCCATGTTATATATTTTTTAAAGTTGTGTATTTACATTATCCCGACAGTTCCAATTAACTTCTAAATCCAGAGAAATTAATATTTTAATTCGAAGACACGGACCGTGTCTTTATTTCCGTTTTGTCGCCGTCAATGCCGTCATATCCGTGTTGTCTCTGGTTTCCGCTCGTGCTGCCATGGCAACCAGAGCTATGAACCAGAGCCCTCTCCAAACTGACGCGGACAACTGTGTAGTTCGCAATGTCTATTTGCACGCTGTTGTTGTTTCGTTCAAACATTATGGACCATGGCAAGCAGACTTTGGATAAAAAAGGAGAACTAAACCGAGAATCAATATCAGCGCGGTGTTTTCGAGATGTCGAGAGCTCCCATGGACACTATATAAACGAGAGCTCCACGTCCGAGACTTCGACAACTCCTACATGTACTTTATTAAACAGGTGAGCACATTTACATAAAACTAATCAAGGTTATATAGTTCAACAATGATAAAATGTTAGAATATGATCTGTATGTTATTCTAATGTTGATCTAGCTAGCTTACTGCTAGTCTCATACAGACAAACTAATGTTAACACATACATTTCAACACATTCAAATGCAGTTTAGAGTGATAGTGTAATGTTAGACCAAGTGAAACAGCGCTGCGTTACCTCTCAAGTTTAATTTGTCTAATAAACTGACCTGTGAGTAGTAATTCTGCGTGTAGTTCGGTAGAATGGAATGTCCATATTCCTTTTATATCCGCGGGACTCGCGTCGCGTGTGGAGCTGATAGCTGTCTCTTAGCAATCCCGAACTGCTTCATATCACAGTCATGATAAAAGCGTCGATGTATTCAGTAATCCATATACATTATTAGATCGGTCGGCTTGACGTTGACGACAAAATCCATAATTCATAGCAAATGTTGCGTCATCAATCTACGCCTTTGTTATTGTAAATAGGTTAGCGACCCCTAGTGGAGAAAAAATCCCATATTGTGCCTTTAATACCTAAATATCAACCTTTTGGTCTGTTGTATTTTTCAGTTAAGTGGTAGCATTAAGTGTGCGTGCGTGCGCGTTGTGAGACCTGTGCACCTGGTGGTAAGATTGTTGCGATATAGGATCCTTGTGTTCATTAAACTATAGCTTACCTGCCATGGATAAGCCTTGGTCTCCTTTTCCATGTTTTTTAGTGTCTTCAATGTTTGTATATCCTAGCCCTGGTCCTACAGTCTGTTAATGTTTTAAGATTCATGCTTGATTATTGTTGAAATAAACCTTTTGTATTTTGGTATCCATGTCTCAGGCCCTCCTTTTCTTGTGTGTCCTTTTGTAGGACTTAATTATTAACATGTCCCTGTTTAACAGGTTGGCGTAATCAGCTGTAGAGTTACCCTTTCTGATTTTTCTCCTGCTACATCAGGATTATATATATGGTATATGAGATCAGTTGATCTATTGACTCATATGAACTATTATGAGATCGGTTAATCTATTATCAGTTTTTTATGTTGATTGATTAATTGAACTGTTAATCAACATGTGTTTTTTTTTTTGTTTTTTTTTTTTAACAAAAACCTATCAATTGCTCAATAAGAATATTCCTTATTACGGAATTTGTGTACGGTTATGGGCATTAGTAATTATTAATAATAATCATTGATATACATATTTATTACATTTTTAGACTAAAATAACATATGTTGTATTATAAAAAATAATTTTAAAAGACCTATGATGAAACGTTGATGACAGATGATTGTGACAGGATGAGGGAAGACGGACTGAAGACATGGTTATAAAATATCAACAAGGTTTTATTACAGTTTTTCTCAGTTGTTTACACACAATTTCTGGTACTTGAGACACAATGACCACAACATGTAACTCATTCACCAACCCCCTGAACCAATTCTGCTAAACTACAAGCACAATTCCTGCTTTACACTCAAATTGTACTTCTAAAACACACTTTTTTCAAAACACTACACACAATTCTCTGGTTTGGGCACAATTTCCATGCAGAAAATCTCTTGTTTTCACAAGGAACACACTGCCATTCAAATATGCACACTGACTCATCACATGGGCAAACCCTCGTCACACAGTTTTACAATTAGCAATCAGAGCTTTAGCATAAAAGGGCAACAGGTCAGCTCTTCAATGGAGCAATGGATGCCAACATTAGATTTTTTTTTTTTTTTTTTTACTGTAACTGTATACAGTCAATTCTTCTGTTGTTTTGTATTTAGACCACTGTATGTACAACTTTGTGTTGGTTGGGATGTACACTGTGTACATTGTTTTTGTGGGGAAAATAAAATATATTTGTTACCATGTATTTGTGTGTTCTGAGTATAAAAACAATATTCTCAAATATTTTACAACACACTTATGTATGTACTGTCTGTAGTAAGTGTAACACTGAACAAAAAAAGGCCAAAGTCACTATGATGAATGGAGAAGAAGTGTTTTCCATTCATCATAGTGTTTTCCATTGAGCACATCAGTGTTCAACTGGTTCTTATAAATGTCTATTCATATGATGGTTTGTGTGTGTCATTTGAAAACAAAATACCATTTTGAGAAGAAATAACATTGTTTTGAATGTAAAGTTTTATTTTGCAGGAGAATTGAGGGGTTTTGCCCATTGTGTGTGTGTTTTTTTTTTTTTTTTGTGTGTAGAGTTCTGGGAATATGAGGCATGCTTTCAGAAAATGTGTGTAAACAATTGAGAAAAACTGTAACTAGAAGGCAGGCAGAAGTAACAGTGTGCACGAGAGCATAAACATAACACTAACACATACAAAAGACTGAACAAATACACAGAGGTAACAAACTAAATGATGTGCAGTTGTGGTTGAAGATTAGTGTCCATGGAAACAGATGAGTGGCGGGAAACAAAGACCAAGAAACATGTGACTGATGAAAACAAACTGAAAGTGAAACTAAAGATGAATGAGTCCAGATAACCATGACAATGATTGAGTAATGAATGAAATATACCCATAGAACCTTAACACTCACATAAATAAAACCATTCTTTTGTATTTTGATATGTGTGTGTGTTTGGGGATGGTGTAGTTTGTCAAGTAAAATAGTGACAGTGTCTCTCTGTATACAGAGCTTAATAACTGTCTCTCTCGCTCTGTTGTGTCTGTTTGTACTATTTTTAGCTCAGTTTCTTACTCTCTCGCACCCACACACACATACAGACAACCCAGAAAAAGACACCATCCTTGTGTGCTTTCTTGAGAAGCACACTAGATAGGATCCAACACTATCTCACACATTCCCAACACTTTCCTTTTGTAACTCCCATTATCAATGAACTATAGCTTTGCTTCTTCTTAATTTCCTCAGTTGTTTTGCATACGTCAGATATATCTGTTCAAGAACTCTTTCTCATTCCCTCTCTCCCCAGGATACCCATAAACTGATGACTCATTGTATACTCTATACAGTCTCATTACACAGAATCTAGTGATTTCCCTCAGGAAAGCCCCTGCAGGTTAGTAATGTTGATGAGAACTCAGTTCAGCTGCATCATGGGGGCTGTATTATTTATCATCCACATGGAAATACCATCTAATCCAGCTATATTTGAGGACTGAGCTGTTTTCTCCATTTGAACTTGTTCACTTAAATCGACAAACGATTGATAAATGTACAGTAATAGCAATGGCATCCATTCTGTGGTCTAGAGTATGGATTGAAATGGCTCTCATCCTATTTTTAACATCTGGATAAACATTTCCAACCACATGAAACAGTTTTTGTGGAACACATCGTTAGAAGCATAATACTTTAAGAGACTTATTGAGGACAATAAAAGTAATTTTTTTTGCAGCTCTTCAGGATGTTCCTTCAGCTGTCTCCTTATAAATCCATTTTCTCTTGATTATTCACCATCTGGAGGGTGGGCTTCTGAAGTGTGCGTGCAGCTTCCCACAAGCATCTCTCAGTGCTGCAAGGGCACAGTGGGATGGGGCTTGGCAACAGTATCCACGGCAACAGTTGCTGCAGCAGGCTGGTTAACACTTTGCTGACAGGTAACTCGACAGCCCTGTGCTCTTCACTGATTTTCTGTTCAATCTCTCTGTCATTTTGATGGGCATTTGTGATGATCAAATTGATTGGCTCATTGTGCCTTGGGCATGACTAAAGAACTGATAAAGTCAGCATTTGTTAGTGACTGATGATTTAGATTGTGTCTCATCATATGATAGTTACTTCTTTTTACTACTTTTTTCACCAAAGGTGATTATATTAAATTACATCAGCTGAATTATCAGTATTTTTCTCAAGACCCTTAAGAATGTATTGCCATTTTGTGCATAATGTACAGTAATAATATGATCTATTTTGTTTCAGAAAAGGACTCTCTCATCATCCACTCCTCTTCTGCCCATGTGCAAGATGACCGCTGTCTGAGAGGAGAAGGTCAGGGTGAGGACACTTTGAGGTGAGATTTTCCCTCTCTTGCCTCATCCAGTCATTCCAGTCTTCACACCAGCTCAAACACACCAGGAGAAAAACATGAATAATTCAGTATAGCTTCTGTGTGCATATGCATGTTTGATTGTGTTAAAGGGATAGTTCACCCAAAAATGAAAATTCTTTCATCATTTTCTCACCCTCATGTTGTTCTGCGGAACACAAAAGAAGATTTAGTTTCCCACTGACTTCGGTTGTCCACAAAATGGAAGTCAACGGGAACTGAAACTCCATGTCATTCCAAACCTTGCATTTTATTTTCTTTGGAACACAAACACACACAAAAAAAAAACCTTTTTCCTACACAGTGATGGTTCATAATGAAAAAGGACAAAAAAACATCATAACATATTAACTTTTATACCACTTTAGAAACTATATTCCAGGTTTTCTAAACAATAATTTAGAGCAGGAGTAGCCAGATGGTGGCCGTAAGGACGAGGGTCCCAGGTGCAGCAGAGGGAGGGAGGAGCCAAGGTGTAGCTGACAAGTCTATGAGCCGAGGTGGAGTGATGGGCTCAGCGGCTGGTGTTCGGAGCCAGGGATCCTCCTGCCAGGGCGGAGCCGGTGGCCGAGAGGTCCGAGGTGTATCCACGCAGCATAGTAAACAAAGGAGGAGCTGAAGGGAACCAGCGGAGGTGGGGCCGACAAACTGGCTGATTTTGGAAGAGGAGGCGGGTGAGGGAGGTTGGGCAGTATCAGTGTCTATGACAACTTGGTGCTGCTGGGGGACGAAACGAAGAAGACTTTGAATTGGGTGGTACCACCGGCAACAAAGAAGAGTCTGAGCTGGGCAGAACCAGCGGAAACGGGAATCTCGTGAAATGCCCATTTCTTAATCCTCATAAAAATTATAATTCACACAGGCCAGTCTTAGCTCACACACAGCAGCAGTATTGTGGGCTTTCTTCCATACCCTCGAACTCCACTAGCAGTCCCACGGCGAAACATAATCAGACAGACCATAATCTGGTCAGATGTTTTTTGGGGTTTGGGTTCCAGGGCGATGGTGGGCTCAGTCCTTTTTTCCCTGGCATACTCATAGAGGCAGGCTCTGGCTCTCTATCATTGGTTGGGTCTGGCATCATGTCTGTGCACCGGGGCCATGGCTGGCTGGGCTCTGGGTCTGGAGTGGTGGCAGGTGTGAGGTGGGGCTGGATGATGGAGATTATTGAAAAAATAAAAATAATGGCCACTTTTGGCCTGTGAAAACTTTTCATCTGGGGCTATAATAATTGTTTATAATATATAATAATTATTATACATGCATACTGTATATGCATAGTTAAAAGTCTGTTCTTCTGTTGTACTTGGGTATGTACTTATAGAAGTGTTTTGTGTGAACTACAATAAAATTTCAGTCACTAATTTGAATAGTCCTTTTTGAACTTTAATTGTGCATTATATGCTCAGTAGTGAAAATGAGTTGTTAGCTTTGTTGGTTTGCATGAGCTTTTTTTTTATTTTATTTTTTTATGGTGTCTTATCAAACTTATTTTAGTTGGGCTTTGTTTTATAATTTTATAATATATTATGTAAAACAAATAATTTAAAACAAAATTGTCATTAAAAATGTCATGCATCATACATGTCACAATCTGTCTTGCACCGTAATGGCCATGTGACATGAAATTGGATAGCTAAACATTTACATTTATTCATTTAGCTGACGCTTTTATCCAAAGCGACTTACAATTGCTATATATGTCAGAGGTCGCACGCCTCTGGAGCAACTAGGGGTTAAGTGTCTTGCTCAGGGACACATTGGTGTCTCACAGTGGATTCGAACCCGGGTCTCTCACACCAAAGGCATGTGTCTTATCCATTGCCCTATCATTCTGACATTAGGGTACATCTCTAAACTCTCTTTTCTCTTGAAATGCCATTCTGCTCTGACTGGTCTATACAGAATAGCTGAAGAGGTCATTTAGCGTCTATGTGCACTGAGGTGTGGATAACATATTCAAATAACTCCAAGCAAGTAAATGTATATACGTTGTCACTGGAAGAAAAGAAGATACAGAGAAATAGATATTTTGTAAGATAAACAATTATACATCGTATGTGTATGTCTGTCCATACTACAGAGAAATGCTGACACTATACAGTAGGAAGTTAGTCATCGATGTACAAATTACACAGTCTCTGATTATGTTAGTTTGGTGGAAACAGATGTAACGGATAATACAAAGAATGGCCAAGGAAAATAAGTCAAATAAGGCCTCTGTTTAAGCCTGGTATGTGTGAGGTGAGTCATGGTGAGCGTTTGTCACAATGGGACATTCATAGCTTGTTGGCAGCATTGCAGGGATATAAATCTTTGAAGAACTGCAGTGTATGTAAGAGCCCACACAGCTCTCTACATCAGCTAACAGTGCAGAGGTGCATTCATGAGTGTGTTACCACACGGTATGTGGGATTGATAAAGGCAAAGGTTGTGTGTGCTTGTGTATGTGTTCACATAGCAGAGATGTAGCTTGATTCTGTGTGTCCTTTGTACAATAAATATGTTTAATTTCTGAATGTATTTCATATCCATTGCATTTTACTAGGAGAAAAAATCCACAATGGACCCAGATTGTCCTTCCACTCCTGATCCAAAGGCAAAGACTCACATAAACTAGAATATGATGGATTGTGGGGTCACTGGATCTCAAAAGGCACAAAGTTGAAGGTGGAATCCCTGCTTTGTTCTTACTCACATTGTCTGTGGAGAAATCTGTGGCACATTGTTTTTTTATATATGTACTTTACTGTTAATATTTAATACAATTTCATTTGAAAATTGGAGGAAGGAGACAGTTCTGAGATTTTTAATTGCTTTCACATAATTTGTTTAAATATATAGATATTAGAGTAGGCTATATAGGCATGTATAAGTCAGGATTATTATAGTTAAACAAACGTATTGATATATTTAGTAATAATAAAACAAAACAGAAAATATAAAGACAAAAACATTCAAAATATTATAAAAAATTATAATAGTATCTCAAAATCAAGCTTAAGTGTCATACTTAGCATTAATTGCTAGTTATATCAATGAAACTCCTTCCTCCACAGTAAGAAAATAATATATCATCATCTGCTAGGCAGGATAAACATAAGTAGGCTATACATTATATGTATGTTTTAAGTGGCAGACCATTGTTAATAAAATATAGATACAACTGTTTAGTTTGGCCTTAACCACAAAATTTTCAAATATGATCAATATTGAAAAACTGAAAAAAAGTGATCATGATGACTCAACTTAAAAAAAGTGAGGAATTGCCTTACAATTATTAAGTAAATAAACTTTATGCGTAATTGAAAAAAATATATTTTTTCAATTACGCATGAAGTTTATTACTTAATAATTGTAAGGCAAGGGGTTTCCTCACTTTTGTTTTAAGTTGTCAACTGATCACTGCATGAAATGCCTTGAGTTCTACTGAGACAGTGAATTATAAGTACAATACTAAAATAAGTGCATTGAAACAAAATCACATTAAATTACCAACAACAGACACATTAAGATGGGCTTCATAATGTAAAGTCTTTATTGGTCATGTGCCATATAGCAATAAGATAATAATTAATAAATGACATTAACTACATTCGGCTTCTAAAGTTTTCAGTCATCCAGTACACAGTGGCTCCTACACACTACTAGATAGCAAACAAGGTCACATTCTTAACAGAAATAAAATATTAATGCACACCCTGCCAAATTGAGAAAGCTGCTGGTGGCTTAAGGCATTTTTAAAAACCTAGAGCATTCATACATAAACAGTAGCATTTTAGATGGATTGTTATATATTGGTGTAAAAGTGGGTTGCCTTTTTATGGAGGAATGTTGATTGCACATGCATTACAAAAGTTTGGCAGTGCAGGTTTGAAATTCTTCTTCTTCAAACTGCATTGTGTCGTTACGCTTTCTGCAATCACCTTTGGCCCTCCCAAAAATAATGGAACAATTCCTAAAACATTCAGATTTGATGCTGATTTTTGTGACTGGGTTACCAGGTCTAGTTAATGAGCATCTGTGAGAATGGAAAGACAAATTTCCAGATTTGCCTGACACTCCCTCGCAGCTAAGTATGCCAATGTCACAGTGTTTATCGGAAAAATTACTTTCGACAGAAAAAGTAGTCCATTCACTTTGCTTTCTATAATACAATTCTTCAATTGAATAAGCCCAACTATATAAATCCGTTCAAACTATCCATTGGAAGGGTGCAGCAAGTCAGGCTTAACAAAGCATGGCATAGAGGCAAGAGGTAAGTGGTATCAAAACCTGGCAGTGTAGCAGAAGTGTTATGCGGATATTTCACTAGCATTTACATTTAATATGTTATACGTTTACCAAAGGGATTTATTGTTGAGCCATGGTTTCACTATGACAGTGGCTTCTTTGCATGAGAGTACACTGAGTGTAGAGAACTAGATTCAAGTATGAAGTTTAGGTGTTCGAGATGCATTGTGAAAAGTTGTGTTATTGACGGTGTTTCCACGCTGTCGATGTGCTTCAGGCATCCATAAGTATAGAAAGATAATGTTGAGATGTTTATATATATTCTAACTTCTAAAGATAGTTAGATTTCTTACCAATTTCAAAACATTTGTTTCATCCGCCCAAACACAACTAATTCTGGACAAATTCAGAAGCAGCAGGGTATAGTGAACTTAAAGCTGGCTCAAAAATATTCGCCATTTTTTGTTTCCCATTCAAACGTACACTTTCTTTTCACAATACCTATCTCCCTATTTCTCAAATAATTCTACCCTATCCCTTTTGTTATGACAGTTGATATGGATGAGATGCTGTTTACATACATTTAAGTGCCCTGACTTGATTGGCTTTACAGTATTTGTTCAAATGTTTATTAATCACAAGCATTTAGCAGCATGTGAAAGGCTTCAGCAGTGTTGTGTAACATTCTCGCTCCCAGTATTGCCCATTGGCTGGTGAACTATTGCAGCCTTAAGTACTGAGAGGGATGGCAGGCACACTGCTATGAAAGTATTGGTAAACTGCTATTGGACCTACATACAGTCGCCATGCAAACAGCAGACACACCTCATGCAGTGAGGACTTGCTATTAGGCTCAAATCCTTGTCATTTTAAAGGGTAAGTGGGTGTGGGTTGGAAGAAATGTTTAAAAAGGAACTAGGAGCAGTCTTGGAGAGGAATTTGGCTGAGTGGAGTTTATATGTATAGTTCTGGATTTTTATTTATTTATTGCCAGGAATGTATGAGCATGCCAAGAAGTTAACTGGAGTCAAGAAACAGATGCAATTGTTACAAGGGCTGGCATGATGTAAAGACAACAATAATTGCTTTGTCATTTCTTATGCTTACATTATAAGACAAGTTTTGTGATGGCTTTTGGAAAAACTGCAGCACAAAAAGCTACCTTCACTGAAGCTAAACACTTAAACATTTCCTTAACGGAGTGTGCCGAGAGAAACCCATTACAGTGCAGTTAACAGGAGCGATATGACTCTGAAACAGTGCATCCACAGAAATATATGCATTAAACAATGTGACACCTGGGGTGTCTTGAGAGTAGTTAATGGTTTGCTACAGAGGGACTGCTGCCCTGTGACTGAGTGTGAGGCTAATTAGTGGAGAATAAGTTGAAATACACTAGATTCCTCTCTGAGACTCTTTGTGGAGGGGATCTGAGTTATTTGGGAAAAGGAAAGAGAGTAAATGGAGAAGGCAGAGGGAGGAGAGGATGAAAGTAAGAGGGGTGAGACATTTAGTTTTTCTGGTTGGTGGGATTCAAGTCTCCAGAGTCGATCTTGTCACCCTTCTTGGAGTCGTCAGACTGGGAGGAGCCTTTGACGGATTTGCTGCTCTGCTGATGTTTGTCGTCATCATCCTTGTCCTCTTTCTTTCTGCTCACGCTAGCGCTGCTATACATACGGGACTGGTAGCTGTAGCCGGACATCGAGCCGGGGGTGGGATAGTTGATCCCAGTGCTGATACGCGTCTCCTCCCCTTCCAGCAGTTTCCTGAGACGGGCGATAAAGGAGAGGGTGAACAAAGAGAAGGTGGTGAGGCAGGGTGTGATGGAAAAGGTGGAATGAAAGAGCCAATAAAGGCAATACATTTATGTATGAAAATCACACCAGTAGATGTCATAAGAGTAATTCTCACAATTTTCATTTTAGGTATGTTGATAAAAATAGATCAAATTACAGGATGGACATTTCACTAGCATTCACCACCTACATGTCAATTGTCACATGTCACATGTCACATGTCAGTTGTTTATACCTGTAAGCAGCAATTTCTATGTCAAGAGCCATCTTGACATTCAGCAAGTCTTGGTACTCCCTAAGGTGACGGGCCATCTCATTCTTAGTGCCCCTCAGCTCATTCTCCAGCTGCCCAATTGAATCCTGTGTGATGTTACATGATATAGTTATGATAAAAAAGACTTAATGATTTGATTGGATGATAGACATAAATATTTACACTTTAAAAAATAGAGGCAGTGATGCCATAGAATAAACATTTTTGAGTTCCCCAAAGAACCTTTCAGTGAACAGCTCTCAAAAGAACAATTGTTCTTGGTGTGAATGTCTATTAAGTCTATTAAGAATGTTTTGTGCAATGGAAAGGTTCCATGAATTTTAAAAGAAAGAAAGAAAGAAAGAAAGAAAGAAAGAAAGAAAGAAAGAAAGAAAGAAAGAAAGAAAGAAAGAAAGAAAGAAAGAAAGAAAGAAAGAAAGAAAGAAAGACAAATATTTTACTGGGTTCCTTTTACATAAATGAAAATGTGCTGCTTGTGGAAAAGCTTTTAGATTTTTTTTCATGGGCTAAAGCACTCATTATTTGAATTATTTAATAACACTTTGTTATCATTATTTTATGATAACTGATATTAAAAGGTTTGGAATACCTTATAAATAAAATATCTAACACGGGCTGGTTGATTTAGTTATGTCTGGGAAGTCGCTAATTTTAGCACCATGGACAGAGCAGTAACATTCACAGTCAGTTCCTGTGGTCACGCCCATTTCACAGGAATCTTTTGTCTGCTGTTTGGTTAACAGACGCACAAGTTAAGCGCTGATATTTTATTTTTAAAAACATTTGTTTGGCTATTTTTTTGTTTTGGGTTGTTTTAAGAAAGCGCCAGTATCCTCAGTATTTTAATCATTTAAAAAAAGTTAAACTGTTTGCCTTAACTCGGAAGAACAAGCGTAAAATCAAAATTGAGGAAACCAACCTGGTAACCCATGACCTCAGCGTTGTGACTGTCCTCCATCTCACGAATCTGCCTTTCCATTGATTCGTTGGTTCCCTTTAAACTCTCGATTTCAATGGTCTTGGACTGCACCTGTCTCCTGAACTCGTTGAGCTCTTCCCTACTCGCGCGAATGACCTCGTTGCTCTTGTTGGCCTGTTCGCTAAGATCGGCGAACTTGGACTTGTACCACTCTTCAGCGGAGTGCAAGTTCTTACTCGCAATCACCTCGTACTGGCCGCGAATCTCCTTAAGGGCGGAGGTAAGGTCGGGTTTAGCCACTTCCATCTCAACGGACACCTGGGCAGCCTGGATCATGTTCATGAGCTCAGCCACCTCCTCCTCATGCAACTTTCTCGTGAAGTTGATCTCGTCCAGAAGGGATTCGATCTTTTTCTCCAGGTCTAGGCGCACCATGGTGGCGTTGTCCACGTCCTTTTTGAAAGCTCTAAGCGTTTGCTCAGCTTCCTCGCGCATTCTCATCTCCTCCTCGAACTTCTCCTGGAGTTTCTGAAGTTCGTCCTCAATGGTGTCGCGCTCGAACATCATCTGATTCTTCTCTGCGTTGAGTTCCTCGAGTTGGGACCTCAGTTCCCGGATCTCCTGCTGGTAGAGTTCGGCCAAACGGGACGGTTCTGTCTGGCGCTGGCGCAGGGTCACGAGTTCGGCTTCCAGCACTTTGTTGTGCTGCTCCAAATTGCGAACTTTATCAATGAACATCGCGAAACGGTCATTGAGACCTTGCATCTGCTCCTTCTCGTTGGTACGGATGATTTTGAACTCATTGTTAAGCGCTGTGCTCTGGGTGAAGTCTAAGCTTTCCAGCGTCAAAGATGGATAGGCAGATCGGGTGGAGCGCTTATAGGAGCTTGGGATATTGGTGCGGGTCACGGACTGGTTCTTAAACCCACTCCGGGAGCTGCTCATCCGGGATGGAGAGGCTGAGAAGCGGGTGGAGTCCCCGAAGATCTTCCGGTAGGAAGAGGCAGAGTAGATGTCGGATCCGTAGCTCATCTTGGCGTTTGAAGACAAGAGAGCAGAACACAGGCGGCGTCTCCTTTTATACCAGGACCGTCCCACTCAATAATTTACGGGTCCGTGCTACTCTTCGCATTCAACCTTTCCCACTGCAGATGTTTTAGATGGACAGAACCCGAAGAAATCCGACAAATTAGCTGATCTATTGGCTATTTTTAACTTTTAAAACGCAAAGAGTGCTTTCTGCCCGTGTTCTGCTCAGTCCTTCACTGGAAACAGGTCGGCGGCAGCGAGCGGATGGAACTGTCCGTTTTGGCGCAGTGCTGATGTCAACAAAATACCTAAATCTATCGTTTATTTACTCACTCACACATCATAACGTCACATATGTGGAAAATACCTTATGCCATCCCATCTGTGAAAAAAATCACATTTATATCAAGTACACAGACCATACACATATCATTGTGATAAGAGCACTAACTTGTGTTGTTATTATTATCATTAGGCTATTATTATTATTATTAGCCTATTTATTGTAAAACATTTTTTTATAAATAAATAAATAATAATAATAATAATAATTGCTCAAATGTATTATGTTCATTCACAAATGTATTACAATTATGCTATTAAGAACTGTTCGTAAAATATGTTTGTATGGAAGGTCAAATAGGTCTAATAACGAGTTCATTGAGTTCAGCTTCTGCTACCTACTGCCAAGGTTGGTGCAGAGACTTCTGGGAATATAGTAATAATATAAAACGATGATTTGTTGCTAATGAAAACCATCACTTTTGAATGGCCAATCCGTTTGATCTTTCTATTTAAATTTGTAGGTAGGCTAATTCATATTGTAGATCCAGTTTTTCACTGTGGCATTTTTATTTTTAAATTATTGTAACTAAATTAATAACATTTGTACAGTGTAGATTATAGTAAAAAAAATAAAAAAATAAAAAAAAAAGTTTCCTTTTGTCCATTTTTGAACTGAGTTATAAAAATATTAATGCAACAGGAAGTAGACATAAACGTAGTGACTATGGGTTCCTCACATATCAACCAATAAATCACAGATAGCCTGTCACAGATTTAACCTGTCAGTGAATGCCATTATGTTAAACTCGAAACGACTGTAAGTGTAAAAGTAAGATCGGGCTAAACAGCCATCTCATAGCAGTTATACACTGCTGCCATCTGTTGGCTGCTCAGAGATCTCAACAGATTGAAGACAAACGAACAAGGTTAAATTTGGCAAACGTTCCATGTCTTGTGTGCCCTTCATATTTAGACAGTATTTGTGTTAATATTCATATTTAGACAGTATTTGTGATACCTTTATTTTTTGTAATTTTTTTTATTTTTTTTGAGGTTGTAAATTTGGGTTGACAGGAATTTTGTATAATGCACCACATGAACTCACGAACTCCACAGTAAGTGTATGATGGGGCATATAGGGCTCTACAATAAAATTAAATGGGGTGGTAGTGGCGCAATGGATAAGACACATGCCTTTGGTGTGAGAGACCCGGGTTCGAATCCACTGTGAGACACCAATGTGTCCCTGAGCAAGACACTTAACCCCTAGTTGCTCCAGAGGCGTGCGACCTCTGACATATATAGCAATTGTAAGTCGCTTTGTATAAAAGCGTCAGCTAAATGAATAAATGTAAATGTAAATGTATTAAATAACACCATACAAGATACATTTTTAGGTTATTTACATTACATTTTAATTTTTCTCAGTCGCTTTGGTACATTTCTTGAATCATCCTTAAGATTTGCAAACCAGGTGCATTTCTCAAAACAATTTGTACAAACAGCACCACACAATGGATTACCTGCAAAAAAACTTGTAACTTGCTCAAAATCTTTAGTCCATCTCTTAAAAGTAAGTATTTATTATGTCAATAAATATATCACTGCCCTCAGAATGACAAGCCCTTGTGTCATTGCTCACAAATAAGATAGGCAAATGCTTAGTCATGTTGTCAATATAACTGTGTACTCATCAGTATTTTTAGATGAAAACTATATTGATTGCAAGAGACTGGATTCACAGTTACATTTGTATTGTTGGTCTGCCAATAAATTACAGTACAATGTCATTGCAATATAAAGAAAAAGACAATACGTGACCCTGGATCACAAAACCAGTCACAAGTAGCACGGGTGTATTTGTGGAAATAGCCAATAATACATTGTATGGGTCAACATTACTGATTTTTCTTTTATGCCAAAAATCATCGGGATATTACAGTTTTTCTCAGTCCTTTTGGTGCATTTCTCAGATCAGAAATGAAATTATCAAAACTACTTGTTCAACCTCCACATCATCTAGTCACTTGTGCACATCATAAAAGCAGTTTCTCATTCTTTTGAATAAGTTGCGATTGCTTTGGTACATTCATGCAATTGATTATATACAATTGTCTGCAGTTCCCTACGTTATCAGTTGCTAATGCCATGTTGCTCAAAATGTATTAAATAGTTCCCTGTGCAATAGTCTTACCCCTCAAAACATCTAGTCATTAGTTCATCGTATAAGTCATTAAATGCAAAATGGTTGATCTAGTTGTCATAAACTGTCAAGCATATTTTCTACTCATTAGACTTTTTGTAAATGTGCCATGAATTGATGAATTGTGCAGGTGAATCTTGACTTTCACTAATGAAGAGAATGTAGATCAACCAATGAGAAACCAGCTCTCTGAAATAGCTCAAAGTTACATCTCATGAACCTTCAATTGGCAAGCATATACACAGTGCTGCATGCAAAGATCTGCCTAAGAGGTCTTTCCTGTGTTTGCCTTTCTAATGTTGTATTTTCACCTTTGTGCCCCTATTTCTTTTTCTTTTCTATCACAATAATAATGTTGTTTTTTTCAGACCGCTAGTAAAAGTGTAACTGCGAATCCTATCCAGTCTCTTTCAATCAATAACTCACGTACAGTAGTGTGTAAATTTGTACTTTTTAAATGGATATATGGCATACAGAAGAAACGCGGCTTTGTACATGTCAATACGGTAACTGTCATCCAAACTGTTGCCATAGTTTACATCAGGTAATACTAACAGAGTGCAGTGTTTTATTGACAACATGACTAAGCATTTTGACTCTCTTGTTGTGGTAACACAAAGACTTTTCATTCCGATGGCACTGATATGTTCATTGACATAAATACTTACTTTTGAGAGATGAACTAAAGATTTTGAGTAAGTTAAAGGCTTTTGCAGGTAATCCAATGTGTGGTGCTGTTTGTACGAATTGTTTTGAGAATGCACATACTTCTTTGCAAATATTAAGGATGATTTGAGAAATGCACCAAAGCGACTGAGAAAAACTGGATGTAAAGATCATGGTCCATGAAGATATTTTGTAAATTTCCTACCGTAAAAATATTAAATATTTATTTTTGTGAGTGAATGCAGCACAATCGTGAACATAAATGGACAACTTTAAAGGCGATTTTCTCAATGTTTAGATTTTTTTTGCACCCTCAGATTCCAGATTTTCAAATAGTTGTGTATCGGCCAAATGTTGTCCTATCCTAACAAACCATACATCAATGGAAATCTTATATATTCAGCTTTCAGATGATGTATACATCTCAATTTTAGAAAAATTCACCCATGTGACTGGTTTTGTGGTCCAGGGTCACATATAGATGTATATATTTAAATATATAGATGAATATACATATATACACACACACACACACACACACACACACACACACACACACACACACACACACACACACACACACACACACACACACACACACATATATATATACTGTGTATGTATGTGTGTGTGTTTGTGTGTTTCATTATGTCTCTATAAAGTATATTTACTGTATAATGTAAAATGCAATTGGACTAGTGTAATATAGCATTACAGTAAGTATACAGTGTTACAGTATAGTGAACATTGTCTGATTACATGTTCTGTCTACAAACGTTTGAATGATTGAGGAGACGGTTGTTCTCCCATCATTCAGCTGCACCTTTCAACCCGCCTCGGCCGTAAGGTCATGATTGAGAACATGGTCCACAATAGGACAATAGAAACATCTCTACAATCTTGGCCTCTTCTACCTCTCCCTCTGTTTTGCCTCCACACCCTTCCACCACACTTACTTACTCCACTTCTTTTTTTGTTTCATTGTTGTTCTTCCATTGTCAGAATTTGTAAAACTAAGTTGTCCACTGTATATATACTTGCCAAATAAAGCTTCATGAGATGCACCTCTGAGCTATTTTAGAAAACTGGTTGATCTTTGCTTTACATTTCCCTTCATTAGTGAAATTCAAGATTCACCTGTGCAGTTCATCACTTTAGGACAAAAAAAGTCTGATAGAGATAGAAAATATGTATGACAGTTTATGACAACTAGTTCAACCATTTTGCATTTAATGACTTACGCAAGGAAGTGGTACCAAGATGTCTTGAGGGGTATGACTATTCAACAGAGAACCAGTATAATATATTTTGATCAACATGACATAAGCAATTGATAATGTAGGAAACAGCAGATAATTGTACATAATCAGTTGCATGAATGTACTGAAGCATTTGAAATTTGTTCAAAAGAATGAGAAATTGCTTTTATCATGTGCACAAGTAACTAGATGATGTGGAGATTCAACACAAAGTTTTGAGAATTTCAGTTGTGATCTGAGAAATGTACCAAAGCAACTGAGAAAAACGTGATAAAATCTAAAACATATCTAGCATATTTCTAACAAAATAGTGAAATTAATTAGTTTTATAATACTATATATCAATGAATATGATTGAATCTACCTGACTATAGCTACACAAATAATAAATGTAATCATTAAATCAAATTTACTTTTGTTCTCCATTTTTTTCCAACTTTTATAATGGTGTGAGGTTAAAGACGATAAAGCAATTAACCCAATTAACCACCAATGAAATAGCACATTGAAATAGACACTGAATTATATTGATTTAATATGTCAAATGTTTGTAAAGTGATAGCCTACAGCCATTAACCTTTTATGCTAAAGATTTAACTGATTGAATTATGGTTTTAATGTTCATTTTTAGTTGCTGTCACATTCTTTTTTTTTTTGTGGGATACCATGAAAATGAGTATTAGTTCAATAACTTACCTTTCTTCAGCTGTTCTGAAACCAAAAACTCAGAGTTTCCCATCTCAGGGTAAATCAACTCAGAGTTCAAGTTTTAACTCAGAGTTGGTTGAACCTCCTTATTGAAACAGGTCCCAGGTAATGTAAATGGTATGAACCATTTCAGGGGTGGCCAAAATTGCGATTTAAAAGACGGACGGACGTTTTGTCTAACAACAACATTGAACAGAGACAGCACAGTATAATGACAAACAGTGTCATCATATACAATACACAGGAGACCATTTGGGAACACATCTGACAGGTGCTGTGTGACGATAAAATAAATATCTAAATATATATGCGGTGAACATACAGTCATGTGAAAAAGAAAGGACACTCCGAATTGTATGGTTTTGCGTATCAAAACATAATAAAAATCATCATGATGTTGTTGTTATGGTTTGTGTTTGTTTCTAGGTTGGTTTTCAGTCTGTTAATTGGTTCACTTCTCTCCCTGTTTGTCACTATGGTTTCTAATTGATTGTTAGTTCTGTCCAGGTGAGTCTTGGTAATTAGCTCCTCAGTTTCTGTCTATTTAAGCCCTGTGTCTCAGTTCTTTGTCAGTTCTGCGTTGTGTCAAGTTGGTTGTTCTGTTCATGAGATTATGTTTTGGAAGTTTAGAGTTTGTTTTTGAATAAAGCAGCTGCACTTAGATCCTGTTTCATCTCTGCTGCAACCAGCCTGTGACAGTTAGCAGTTCTTAAATACAACTTCAGATGAACAACAACACATGACATATTACACAGTGTCATTATTTATTTAACAAAAATAAAAACAAAAAGACAAACTAAGTAAACCCTATGATTCAATTGCTTGTAGAGTCACTTTTAGCAGCAATAAGTTGAATGAATAATTTTCGGTATGACAGTATCACTCTCTCGCATCGATCTGGAGGAATTTTGGCCTGCTCTTCTTTACAACGATGCTTCAGTTCATTGAGGTTTGTGGGCAGTTGGGTTGAGGTCTGGACTTTGACTGGGTCATTGCAACAACTTGATTCTTTTCTTTTTCAGCCATTCTGTTGTAGATTTGCTTGGGATCATTGTCCTGTTGCATGACCCAATTTTGGCCAAGCTTTAGCTGTCGGACAGATGGCCTCACATTTGACTCTAAAATACATTGGTATAAAGAGTTTAATTTAGTTTAGTTTAATTTTATTTGCACAAATGTTAAATATATACAATAAGAGCAAGAAAATACAATCCAAATACTGTGCAGGGCAGAGGCAGAAAATCCAAAATGGCTTATTTAAAGCCTCCCCTTAAAGGGTTAGTTCACCCAAAAATTTTAATTCTGTCAGTAATTACTCACCCTCATGTTGTTCCAACCTCGTAATCTTCGGAACACAAATTAAGATATTTTTTATTAAATCTGAGAGCTTGATCACTCCTCCATATGCTTCTATGGGATCGAAACTTGCCGGCCCAGAAAAGTTAGTTAAGGCATCGTTAAAATATTCCAAGTGACTACAGTGGCAAAAAACAAACAAAATAGTGTAACACGTAGTGTTACCACTGATCTATATAATGACAATGTCATTCTATATAGATCAGTGAGTGTAACTGCAGCGCTTCTGTGTTGTACGTCACCACGTAGGCTCATGTCATGCATCAAACACATGACCGCAGCGTCGGCCAATAGTGAGCCGACGCTGGTCGTGTGTGTGTGTGTGTGTGTGTGTGTGTGTGTGTGTGTGTGTGTGTGTGTGTGTGTGTGTGTGTGTGTGTGTGTGTGTGTGTGTGTGTGTGTGTGTGTGTGATGCGTGAGCCTACGTGGTGACGTACAACACAGAAGCGCTGCGCTGTTACACTACGTGAATTCATCCAGGCCCACACAGAAGAAAATGAATAGTTGAATAAAGTCGTTATTTTTGTTTGTTTTTTGCACACAAAAAGTGTTCTCGTCGCTTGATAAACTTATGGTTGAGCCACTCACTTGGACTATTTTAACAATGTCTTTACTAACGTTTCTGGGCCAGCAAGTTTCGATCCCATAGAAGCCTAAATGAAGGAGTGAGACAGCTCTCAGATTTCATCAAGAATATCTTAATTTGTGTTCCCTAAGATGAACGAAAGTCTTACAGGGTTGGAACACATGAGGGTGAGTAATTACTGGACGAATTTACATTTTTGGGTGAACTAACCTCTTTAAACAACAAGGAAAAAAAGAAACTTTCAAATTAAAGAAAGAGCTAAACTATAATAACAAATATATAAATGTAAATGACAGAATCAAATGAATTACAACATATTTTGAACCCTCCCCCAAAATATACATACCAAAAACAAACCCTGTATGGCTCATAAATGCATAAACAACAACAACGGAAAATATAGGCTATAACACACAATTACAAAGCAACAATGAAATTATCCTTTATGCATCTTTTATAATATATTGAAGATGAACATTTTCTTGCTAGATGGGATAAACCATTCCATCATTTAATACCCCTAAATCTTGAGTATTGACCTCTACAACTGAGAAATTTTGGAAGATGAAAATCTGTAGATTGATGAGTTAAGTGACAGTGAACCTGTGAATTTACCTTAAAAAACATCTTAAATTGCTCTGGAATGTTACCTTCACTTGAACATATATTTTTTTGACACATAAAACACATATATGAGAAATATTGATATCATAAATAGTAAGAACTTGAAGTTTCTGAAATAAACGTGCAGATTAAGTATATGCATTTGATCGGGTTGCAATCCTAACAAAATGTTTCTGAAGGATTTTTTTTATTTTTTTTTATTTTTTTTGAAGAGTAGTAGGAAAAGTGCTTGCCCAAACAATATTACAATATGAGAGATATGGATAAATTAAACTATAGTAAAGAGTAAGAAGACATTCTGTAGTAACAAGATGCCTAACTCTCCTTATTATACCGGTAGATTTATGTATTTTTCCGCTTACATAGTCAGCGTGTTCCCTCCAACTCAGGCTCTCGTCAACAAAAACTCCTAGGAATTTTGTAGTTGACACTTGAGGCACCTCAATGGACTCAATTGTAATTTTTGATAAATCCTTATAATTTTTTCCACTAAAAATAATAAATTAGATTTATTAATATTTAAAGATAATTTATTTAGATTAAACCAATTAGCATAATCAATTAAACTATAATTTACATTCTTAATCAATACATTTAAATTTGAATGAGAGAAAACTAACGTTCTATTGTCAGCAAACATTATTGGAGTAAGAATATTTGAAACATTTGACAAATCATTTATATAAATGAGAAATAGTAAGGGTCCAAGAATGGACCCCTGAGGAACCCCACAGAGTAATCTCTCTTTGCTAGAATAGCAAGCCTTAAAGCAAACAAACTGTCTTCTATTAAAATGTAATTTTTCAGCCATTTGTAATATCATGAAAACCATATAAATACAGCTTTTCCAATAAAATGAAATAATTAACTGTATCAAAAGCTTTTGACAGATCTATAGAAAATACTACATGTAAATTCATGGTTTTCAAGTGCAGGGGTAACCTTGTCAATCAGGTGAAGCAAAGCCATATAAGTAGAGTGATTTTTACAGAAACTATAAAGATATATTTAAAAACAAAAATGACTAAAAAATTACTAAAACTTTCATTAAAACAGAAAGCAGAAATATGAATGCTAATACAAACTTTAGTAGTATCTCAATGATACTAACAAAAATAAAATTATTAAAAATATTTAATAAATAAAAACAACATACCCTTTGGCAAATTTGGAAACACTTATAAGGTCTCATTTCTAGTTAACAGGAACTAAGACTATTAGTCTTCGTTAATGTTCATTTCAACATTTACTAATTCATTTTAAAATCAAAAGTTGTAGGCCTAGGCCTATCTGTTAACCCTAGTTAATGTCCCGTGAACTAATGATAACAAACAACACCATAACCCTAACAGTTGTATTTTTATTAACCAACATTAACAAAGATTAGCCTGATAAATGCTGTAAAAATATATATTGCTCACTGTTAGTTCATATTAGATAATGCATTATCTAATATTAACATATTGTTAAGTGTTATCCAAATTTCTAATTGGCTAGTTCATTCTAATAACGACGAACAATATTTTTTTAATACAATTTATTAATCTTGGCTAATAAAAAAATATGGGAACACTTTATTTTACTTATTTACATATTTTTACATATTTAACATGTATTCTTGTTAATATGTTGCATGAATTTACCATAGTAATAACAGTAAATGATGCTTAATTACATGCAACTAACCCTCAACTAAACCCTAATCCTACCATAACCCTATAGTAATTATTAATTGCACTCTAACAATGACACCTTAAACTAATGTGTAACCAAGATTATAAATATGGTTCATAATAGGCCTATCTCTTAAAGAAATAATTTATGCTATCGTTCACAACAATTTAGATGTGTATATAAAATATGATCATACTTTCATGTAAAAAATAATTATTAAAGCTATGTGAAAATTATAGTTTAAATCTGAATTAATATTATATACGTGTAAAATATTATTTGAACAATATTTAGTTTCTACTATAATTGTTTTTTTTCCCAAGTATAGTAGTACTAGTTTGATTTAAATCCATTTCTTTTTAAAATGTAATCAATTTTTATTTATTTAGTCAGTTCAATCTTACTTGTTTTTATTTTTATTTATTTTTGTACATTTTTACACAGCTTTTCCTCTGACCCCCAGCACTCCCTTTAGTGGCCTCCTTTTGAAAACACCTAAATATGTTTACTAGTTTTAGTTAGCTCATTTAAACTATTGCGTCGTAAGCAATCAGGTAAACAATGATCTACCAGTAGACCAACCATCTTCAAGAGTCTGCCTGTCCCGCCTTCGCATTTCGCCGTCTCCGACTCTGATGTGTTGACAGGTTTCGCTCCTCCTCTTCTGGATGTAGCACAGCGCAAGCACCGCCTCGTCCTGCCCCTCAACAACTGCTTACAACACGGTTATGAAAAGACGAGCTTTTGATTCACATTAACAGTAAGACTTGCAGCTTCACTTTGAGTAGCTACTGCGGCGATTTCTGTCTTATTTATAGGTTATTTCCTGAAGCGATCGCGGTTTACAGCGCTGCCGGTGCACTTGAGCTTTTTGTGCATTGACGGAAGGTGAGTGAGCGAATCGGGTTGAACTTACAGTTGTTGTTGATGTCAACGGTCTGTTTGTAGGCTTTGTGCGAATAAAGGATCGGGGATGTTTGATGCTCTGCGCGAAGCTCAAAATGATGTTTAGCAGTGCGCTGTGTGCTTCAGTCAGGATTTGACGAACTCCAGTCAAAATATATTTTTCCAGAGCGTAAATAAACAAGATACCAGACGCGATACCGAATATTATGAATGCTCAACGTTAATACATCCTTTACACAACAATACTGGTTGATTGTCAAGCTCTATTTCAGCCATTTTCGTGGGAAATTCTATAGCTGCTTGGCCTTAGCCAGTCCATATAACGTCCTCGGGGGCTTTGTCCTTGTCTTTAGCTGCTGAATGTAACTTTTTGTGGTTATGATTGTGCAAAAAAAGCATCTAAATTGGGCAAGCAACAAATTGGTTCAGGTTAGTTGCTTAATGAGTAAGTTTTCATCTCCAGTGTTTTACTGCTGCTGTAAGATTTTGTAAGGAGGTAATGACTTGGCATTACATTTCGAAACTAAATCTGGGTCAAACTATTAGAGTTTTGGGAATACCTAAACTGTACTATTTGTGAAAAAGAGTTTAATATTGCGAAATATAGAGCTACCCGCTGCAAGGTTACCAAAACCCATCAACCTCCAACTTCTCCCATGACAGCTGAACATCCTGCCAATATAAACAACTTTCAGAAAAAAAGGGTTTTCTTTTTTGTGTGTGTCTATTTGGTGTTCAAGGACCAAAAGCTCTCAAAAAAGAAGAAAAACCTTCTTTCTTTTTCTGGTTTTCCCAAATATTCTTATGCAAATCCGTCTGATAGACCACACAAAGCCATTAGCCTAGCTGCCTGCTTGGGGTAGCCTACGGTTTTTGCTTAATAAATGTAAGAGTTTTAACCTACTTTTTTTCAGTTAAAACTTTTTTTCTGTTGTATAGGACATGGAGCCTGTCTAAATGTTTAAGAAAAGAGAAAGAATGATAAAATGCATTTCTAAAAAGCAAGCTGTCCTATTACATGTGAGAAAAATTATGTTAGCACCGCCTCAAGTTCTTTTCAACCCCTACTGTCTCAATGACATCCCCTTTTCCCTCAACATTAGGATCATAATATAGACGGCTGGTGGGAAAATCTCCTTCCTTTGCCCTTAAGGTCTCCAGCTTGTTTGTGCAAGTCAGCCTTTGTGAAGGCCACTGGCCCCAGTTTGCTGACTCAAGCTTCTATGCTGCATGTCATTCATCTTGCTTCAATAGTCTGGATGGTGCTTAATTTTCTTTTCTGAAGTGTAATTTAACGTCTTTCAAGAGAAAGAGGGTAGAACATATCAGGTTAAACTGTTTCCATACCAAGTATTTTAGAAGCATATTGTCAAACTAATTAGGAAGACACTTCTTTTCCAGAAGTATTGAAAATATAATACAAGACGTAGGCTAATAGCCTACCTGTCAAGCTATAAACAAAAAATCGATTTCACAATGACGCTTGCTGTTTTTTTTTTTTTTTTTTACAGTGTCAGAAACAGTCAGACAAAGCATTTCAAGGCTTAATGCTTTCCATTTTAAATTCCTCAGATAATTAAATCAGTCAGCTGTTATTCTTTTCTTTCTTGATTCTGATGCAATTAGATTAGAAGTTGGCACATAAGCGGGCCCAGAAGTTGTGTATTGGCTTGCTTAATAGGTGATAGAATCTACAGATAATAACTAATCCAATCAAATAAATCTAAGTGCATTCATTCTTTAATGGAATCTTTTGGTGCCTAAGATTGATAAGAACAGAGAATCACTTCAAATGCATTGCTTGAGGTTTTTCAATTTTTTTTTTTTAATAGGTATTTAATAGGTCTTTTAAATCTCTTTACAGACTCAGAACTGACAAATTTAATGATGACGACATCATGGAGTGATAGACTTCAGGACTATGCAGACCTTCCGGCAAACATGGATGGCCTGGCAATGAAGAAATACAGGAGAGAGGCCTACCATAGGTATGAAAGAAGAACAGACTGACTGTATTGTATAATGACTAAGGTGCTAGGCTTCCTTTTGAAGGAAATAGCATTTTGAATATTTACAGAGATTTCACTTTCATTCTTTCTATTCAGAGTGTCATTTGTTTGCAGTCCACTCATTTTAGAAGAGCCCATTGAGTCTCAGAGTGTATAATAGTTATATTTGTATACTGAGCATCCCATTAGCACATACTCTATGATTTTTGCATTTTGTATGCTGCTTTAAGAATGTAAGCAACTCTTTCAAGAAAGGATACTAGTATTTAGACAGCAGCTCCACTGGTAATTCGGGATATTCAGCTAAAATAAGAAAAAAGCTACCTAATTATAGGCCAAACCCTGCATCTATATTTCAAACTACATACTGGAAATGGGAATGGTGGAACACGTGACTGAGAAACATAGAGGAGCTTGTGCAACCCCACAAACATCCCATGCAGTGGAGTTATGCAATCTTCAATATATAAAAGGTGGGTCATTCGGTTCTTCGCAAAAAACTGCCTCTTTAATACATGACGTCACACTTGTGGCATTAATCCAACCAAAGGTCATGTCTGTAAGTGTAGTTTACTCTTCCTACTTAACATGAACTTTGACTTTACATTTCTCCGTAGTGAAGCCAAAAGTTCACCGTCTTTTTCCATTATCCAGATAAGTGGGTTGAGATAAGGAAAAGTAAATGTGAGCGTCAAGGCAAGGATTCCACTGTCTGTACAGTCTATTTGAGGTCCAAAGGCAGTGGTGTTATCTGGTGTGTGTGATGTGCAGTGAAACATTTGTCAACTCTCTGAAACTTAGTGGTGGAGCTGTTGAATATATTAGAAAATAGAAACAAGATTATAGTCCATGTATATTGTAGAATGACTAAATCTGTGACCCTTAGTACAGTCAAAGTCTTTTTAAGGTAACTCAGTTCATGAAGCGACCATCTATTGTAACACTCCCAGGCTATTTATATAGGTAATAGGCATACAATAACCTGAAAACCATCCAGGGGCGGATTAAGTTCTACACAGGCCTCTAGGCTCAGGGATTTTCTCAGTGATGCCCCAAAATGTCAGCAACTGCAACCATTCTAAAATATTCAGTCAGAACCAGATTTTTTTTTGTCTGGAATGTTTTGGAATATTTTCAAACGGTTGCCAAAATTTTGGTGTATCACTTGTTGAAATGTCATCATTAAGAAATAGAAATCATTGACCAAAACCAAGCGTGCTGCACAAGCCCTGAAAAGTGAAGCCAAAACATCTTGATCGCCCCCCGGTGACTGGTTCTAGTATAGGTCATAAGCCCCGCCTCCCTGCGTTATTCAACGGGACGTGAGACCAACTAAACAATTAAATTACACTTCAAATATCTTTTTTCCAAATGTGGTTTCTGTCATTTACTGTAGTTTTAACACACTGATGTAAGTTTTTAAAATAAGTTTGTTTTTAGTTAGTTATGCGATGCTATAAAAACGGTGGTGTAACATCATGATTGACAGCTGTGATTGACAGGTTCTCTGAGCGAAGTAGTCACTGAAGCACCAACAGACTTTTTTTGGGGATCTTCGGAGGACTGAGGAGATTGTATTTACTTTCTTTTAACAAGCCTCTGTCGTACTGCAATCAACAGACATCAAAATTGGAGCAGAACGGAGCAGACATAGGCCACTTAAAAAAGTGCAGGGAGAGTGCATTCTGCGAGAGTGAGGGCAGGGCATTGATTTCGCGGCTTTACTTCCTGCTCGCTACTGCGCAGGTCTGGTCCCGAGATCGCTACTGCGCAGACTCAAGTCCCAAGATGTCAGCGCCATATCGGGACACTGGCGGCTTCAGTTCTCACCAATGGAAGAGAGCGAAGGAACGTCGTCCATCTTTTTTTACAGTTAATGACCAAAACAGTAAATGTTTCTCCGATAACATGTTTGGACCATGTCAGGGGTCTATTTCGTGCAAACAACTTGAATAAGCTACAAATATTATGCTAAAGCAGCAATATGTAAAATTTGTCCAGCTGAAATGTCAAGAGACAACTCGTTACCAAAGAACTTAACTACAACTGATTTAATTTATCACCTGAGAACACAACACCCTGAACTGCATAACGAGTTCAATTTCCCAATTGTCCAAATTATTTTTATTTTTTTCGCTCTCTTTTAGTTGTTTATCGCTCTCCACAACGTTGGACACTACAGTAATTCATATGATTAGCCTTTTGCTTGACTAAGTTATTAAACAGCTAATAATGTGTCGCTATTGTTACACAAACCATGTTCCCGTTTGCCATCTCATAGTCAGACTGCTGCTTTCTAAAAAGCAGCATCCTTAGAAACACTTTGAACAACTCAGAACATCAGTGGAGAAAGGCATATAGTTCATCATAACATCGTAATACACATCATACACACAATATCAAGAGAAAAACACGCCGGGATAACCTGGCTTCTCTTGAGACTCCCCTGCTTCAGAGCATAGTAATGATATGATAAAGCCCACCCATATGTTGACGTGATTGCTTACAAGGTAGTTAAGTTAACATAACATGAACACTGCAGTTTTAAGGAGAAAACAGTCAGAAATGGTGTTGACTTATGAATTTGCATATGGTTTGTCTTAAACGTCACATAGGCATAGAAATATAAACAACATTAAAAACTTGATTTTCATCACAGGGGGTCTTTTAAAGCTTTAATTTTCACATGCAAGTTCGTGAGTAAACAAACTCAAAAAGGCGGGACTTCCCAATTTACAGGTGCTATATTTTTTCCATTCATTTCTATACTAGTGAACCGCCTCCTCCCCATTATAATGTCTCTGGTACAGTATAAGTAGCCTATTACAGAAAAGGGCAACAATGAGGATCCATTTGAGATACAAGAGTAATCTGTTTACCAGCTGTCTCTAACTAGTGATGCACACTCTGTTGTCTGAGCCGCTGCGCCTGCCTGGTTCTTCCTGCTGTTGTTGATTGTTCTAGATGTCTTTGAAGGGAAGCAAACAACCCCTAACTCAACAACTGGCATAACAACAGAGAATGCTATAGAACTGGCACAATCATTTTTGCAACAAGTCAGAAATTCAATGACAAGAAAGCAGAGAGAGGGGGCTATTGTTTGAACTGTGGGGGTAACAGGGTGAACAGGGAAATGGGCTTGACAGACCAGATAGAGCAGTGACATCCACTCAGAATGCAGCGCACAGGTTCTACCTGGAAAAGTGAACCATGGGATGTAGTCCAATGTTATGCCACCACAAGGTAGGTTTGATAAATAAATCAAAATTGGTAGTGAAATTTTTTTTGTAGTTTTTTTTTTTGTAGTGAAAATATACTAAACATATATTCAGCTGCTGTGCGACAATTTTGAATTTGTTATTTCATGTCATTGAAATTGCTTCCGGATGCAATATAAACGTTAACACTTTTGTAAAATTATGGATGCAATGGCAGTGCATACACAAATATCTGTCTGTTGTTTTCTGTGATTTATCTCTGTCAGTATCAGATTATATGCATGCACAGAGAGTGATTCAGAATTTCCTTTGTGTTCATATCTTGGCATTAAATATCATGACTTATGGACTAAAGCATAGAGTTGTCAGTGTGCAAAATAAATGCAGATAATCTTGGCACAATCACAGGGAATGGGAGTTTATTTATTGCCTGGAATACTGTATTGGTTTTTGATATTGTTTCTGAAAGGTACCTTTCTCTAAAATGTAAATATATTTATATTTTATACATATATTTGAACATCAGTCTGTGAGTGTTTATTTTTCCTAGTAGATTTTAGCGCGACTGTTTGTTGCTAGGATTAAAAAAAACGTTAAAAAAAGTTAACATGTACTGCGTTACATTAAACTGAGAAGGTTCAAAGCACTTGCATATTGTTGTCCTACTGTTAGTTTAAGTTTAACTGCTTCTATTGTTCTCATTTGTAAGTCGCTTTGGATAAAAGCGTCTGCTAAATGAATAAATGTAAATTTATTTTATTTTATTTTATTATGAAATTATTTAGCATCTGACTGGAGTTTGTCTTAGTCCTGCAGAGATTGATTGATTGAATCGTTTGTTTTATAGACCTGAATTCTTACGAAATTCTGGAAAATCACGGTCTTGTTTTTAAACTTTTTAAATTGGTTCCTAATCCTTGCAGAATATTGCAACCAAACATACCTCTGAATGTTTCCCCTTCTTCCCCAGAGTGTTTGTGAACAGAAGTCTGGCCATGGAAAAGATTAAATGCTTCGGCTTTGACATGGACTACACTTTAGCAGGTGAGGTGTTTCCTACTTTAATTGATGATCACGCATAATTGTTTACAGTCAAACGTCTATTTTGATAGATCCGTCCCTATGTTTATGTCCCTCAAATGGATCCAGTAACACTCTTGCTTAGAATCTCAGGGTAAACATACAGTAGGATTCTTGGGTATATTTAGCTACGCCTCGTCTGGTTTTGGAATCTGGAAAACTGAGGTGATGTCTCTTATACACAAAGGGAAATTAGACACGAAGACACGCAGTGGAAATTAGCGCTGAAAAGGCGTGGACACAGTTGTTTTTGCGGATGACCTTATTGCATATGCATTTGTTGGAGTTTCCCTTTCAGACGCAAACTTTATGGGAGAAGAGTATTTAAAGGGATACTTCAGGATTTAGCATTAAGCTTTGTATTAATAGAGAACCTGTACTATTTTCGAATTACCGTGCTTTCCACCCTCATATCCCCTTTTGTCTGGAAAAAATCCTCCGATGACGCAAAAATTTTCATTTTGCGTCATCGGAGGATTTTTTGGCCAGAGGCTAAAGACTACAGCCAGTAGTAGGGGCTGTCCCACATGTTTTCAGCCCGCCCATTGGAGGTGGGATCTCACTCACAGAATGTACACATAGTATCAGCCATCTTTCTTTGGAAGCTAAGCTAACAGGCTCTTGTTCTGTGGAGAAAGCTGAGTAGTAGGAGAAAGCTGTCCGGCCAAAATGTCCGGGATTCGGCTTTTGGTTTCTGCAGTCGCCATTCATTGTTTACATGCACACCTTTTGTTTCAATCTAACTGAATTCATTCCGATTGGTGAATCTGAATGTAGTGTTTACATGAACGCTAAACAAGTGATCGGTTGATGTGCATTTTAATATTGCTGAGAAAATTCCCACTCCTCCGTGAGAGATACGAGATCGGTGTGTCTAAGTAATCACGCCACCGGCCTCGCGCCGTTCTCCCGCGGCCCTCAGCCTTGTCCTGCTCGCCACAGTAAACATGATGAATGGCGACTGTAGAACGCAAAAGCCGAATCCCGGACATTTTGGGTGATCTAGCCTTCTTGTTTTCAACTGCGCTCTCTAACCGGTAGGCGTGGCTTGGGAGTGGCCTCCTAGGGCAGCGAAGCAAGTGCATTCTGGGAGTTGTTGTCTTTCATCCACATAAGCCAAAAATAAATTTTCTGGCTTTTCTCAGTCTAGAAAGCTCCAAATTCAAAAATAATTTCACATTTCTTCTACATAAATTACTTATTTTAAATACACATTCATCTTTCCAGAGGTGAAGTATCCCTTTAAATAAATCATACAAGGTGATTTACTATTATCAATAGTTTGTGCTAGTCAATTTACTGGTATTTGTACCATTATTTAACGCCCAAAAAAGCATGTCTTAAACCAGATGCTAATTAGCGCTGCTCTTGGTAATTACGAAGGTAATTATGGAAATTATCCAGCTGCATCTGTGTTCTTTAATTTGTGTGTCATCACTAGATCAAATCCAGAACTGTCCAGTCCCATCTGCACTTTTTTGGAATTGCGCTCTCATACTAATTTTCCCTGTTTTGTAAATCTGGCTTAAAGTGTTCTATTTTATGTGATCTAAACCATAGTTTGTCTTGTTGGCTAGGGGCTTAGTTTGTTTAAATGACTATCAACATAAACAAGCCAATTATTTACAGCTTAATATATTTATGACAGTTAGGTGATCCAAGAACCAGAAATAAGAGAGGGTTTGTTTTTTATGGTGCAGCAGTTTAACATGGATCAGATGCATTGGGTTTCCGAAATCCCTTTGCTTTCTGTTATTGGTCCCAGGGACTCAGCTGCTGGTGGCGGATAAAGTCCTCACTAAATCCGGGCTGTGGGCCATGAGAGAGCAGATCAGTTCTTTGACAGTTAGAATTGATGGCTCTTAAGAGGTGGATAGCGTGTATCGTAGCCAACCGGCTAATGTGGCCTGAGCTGAAGGCTTCTCAGCTGTTGACATCCTCCACATTACAGCTGGCTGTAACCAAGTGCAAATGTTTACAAGTTCAAACCCTATGTTGTTTCTTATCCTCTGATCAGGTTGCAACCACAGTTCAGAGGTCCTCAAAAATCAATATCAGTCATTAACAGCAAATTCTTTGGCAAACATAACATACTGTTGTCTTACAATCTTGAGATGTGCTTTTTAGCCATCTAACTTTTAATACATCACTCTTGATAGTTAACCAAAAAATGTACAAAAATTAAATCGATTATTCACCCTGATGTCGTTCAAAACCTGTATGACTTGATTTATTCTGCAAACACAAAAGACGATATTTAAAAGAATGTTTTAACTGTTTTTGTCCATACAATGAAAGTTCCTGCGTTCAAAACAACAATGGGCCGCATTGACTTTATTTAAAAACATGACATTTGAAAAACAAAAAATACATATTTTGAAAAAATGTCTCAGTGTTAAACAAAATAATGAAAGTCATACAGGTTTGGAACATAATGGTGAATAATGATGACATAATTGTAAACTATCGCTTTAAAATTCTTTAATTACCAGTCTATCTTTTATTTATACCATTCAAATATTATACTCTCTCTCAAAAAAAAAAAACGTTTCACTCTTGGTGGAGACAAATTTTCTTTTGACATTACAATGGAATATTAATAGATGTTAGTATTCGTTGTTGATCTCAAATCCAGGCTACAAAGAAGCATTGTACCAAACCATACAGGGTTTTAGGACCACTTTCCAACACAATGCTAGATCCAAGCCCTGTTTAATATTTCCTTTCGCTTATTGAGTCCATTGCCCAACTAAATCCCCTTTGTGATTGGGAACAGTGTGCAAGATAATACCCTGCACGTGTACAGAGCTGTGGAACAAACTCTCCATCTAAGCTTGGTGTTGACAGCTCTTCAACCTGGCAGTCCATTAAATCACAGAGGAAGCCCGTCACCTCTGCATTCTTAGACTAAAGTCTTTTTCACAGGACAGAGAAATAAAACCCTGTTTAAATAGCAGAGAAACATTTACTTCAGAACTTAGATTTAAAAAAAAATGAATTTAGTAAATGAAAGACACATTCAGTACAGTCTATATGGTGTTGTTTAAGAACCTGACAGCAGTCCAAAGTCAACCAGAGGCTTAATGCAGCCAGAACGTGTTAATGAGGGAAAGCTTGATGGACGGACTGAAAGGTTGGGGGAGTTTGTTTATCCTGTACAACGAATATAAATTACATTTTCTTACGAAAGGTAACATGAGCTATGAACTCCAGCCTGACATCATACCCTCATGCTGATCACGTATGCATGTGTAATAATCTGTCCAGGAGTGTATTCGGTGTATGGAGGAAGAAACATGAATCTTCATGGCCTGACTGGACCTATAGGGTGATGCACAGCACAGGCTGTAGAATCTGGAATGACAAATATAAGATGTTGTAAATGGAAGCATGGGGACTTTGGGGAGCTTAGCAAAATACAAAAAGTGTTTTGAATTTCATGTTTTCTGTCAACTGTTACTACTAATCAGTTTACCTAAAAGTAATAGAGTGGACGTAGCCTATTTGTCATATATTATACAGAAGTCTACGACATTATTTATCTGGCATCGTCTTACTGTCATCAGTCATGGAGGTGAAAGCTCTCTAGGGACAGCTTAAATTAGTTATGATGAAGATTTGATCTTGCCCATTAAAACGGGGGCTAACTGGTCTTTACTGGGATTGCTGATCAGTGATGACCAGGCAAGGTTTTGGCCACAGACCAGATAAACCATCTGAACCTGAGCTTTGTCATGTTAGGAGACTAGCAAGCCATCTTTGGTTGGGTTTGGCAAACGGGGTTTGTGAGTTTCTGAAAAGCTAATAATTCAATAAATGAATCTAGCTTCATTCCTGCCAGCTAGGGCTGCACAATATATCGAAATTATCGAAATATTGCAAATCGCGATATGCATATCGCAATGGCTTGCAATAACTAGGGTCATGAACAAAAGACGAAGAGAAAATCACTCACTGCTCTTGGCTAAATAACTTCTGTAGCTTTAATAAGAATCAGTATATATTTCATTCATACAGTGAAAACTAAGTGCTCAGCGTTTTATTTTTACATTTGATTATTCAGTTTCTGTTGTTAAATAAACCTAATGTAGGCCTTCCTGAAACCCTAAACCCTGTGGTTTACACTGATGTTAAAATAACACTTCTTATGCTACAGTAAAACACTGCTGTTTGCTTTCAGAAGTTGTAGGGATGTTTTCTTGTCACAAAAAGAATGTGAAACACGCATGTAGGTTATATAATTTTAAAGATATTTTAAAGATAATTTAAAGGTATAGCGGAGGATCTTTCCAAATTTTAGATAAGACCCGCCCTCTCCATTTTTTGAAAAGTTTGATTGATTCACCAGAATGATTGACAATTAGGAGGACCAATAGTTTAGACTACCCACCAGGAAGTAAAACATCCTCCGCTATACCTTCAAGTTTATTTTACACACTTTAAGATTTATTGTATTGCAAATCGAATATTATTTAATGAGTTATCGCATATCGCAATTTTCTTCAATATAGTGCAGCCATACTGCAAGCGCTGTGAGTTTAACGTCATTTGGGAATGAAATGTGCACTATTCACCTTATTTTCGAACGCGGAAGTAAATATGGGTCCAGTTTCCGGTTTTTGTGCGGCACTTCCGTTTCCTCGCTTCTCTGGGCTAACTAACGATATCGATTGCGAAGGATTATGCAGAGTTGACAGAAAAATGTTACACATGCCTTAGCAGATGAATACAACAAAGAACTAAAGCCCCGCCTCACCCAATTTGGGTACCGGACCTAGTTGAAAACACTCATGCATCTAGCTGGCAGATTGCCAAAGCTTCGCCGGCGCCTTCAGCACCGCCCTAAACACGGTCGAGCCAACGCTGGACTAAGTTAATATATCTATGGAGGTAGGCTATTTTGTCATGTCAAATGTATGAATAATGTCATCAGAATGCAACCAAAGCACATGATAGCAATAAGTAGATGGCTATAAATAATTATAAATCATACAAAATAAATGCCATGATCATGATCATGCCATGATGACTAGATTTTATACAGGGGTTACTATAATGATTTTGTTTCTCCTTGGAGTTTTTATTCAGACTTCGTAGCCCAGCCAGTTTTCTGGTATCGGGTGGTCTTCTGTAGGTCTTGTGTTCACGAAATGAAAAGAACAAACATACGGTCGTTTCTTCAAATGGGCTGCGTGGCGTACGTGTCCGTTATTTCGGCTCCCATGTTAACAGGTTATTTAGAGCTTGCACACTGTCTGCGTGACACGCGCGTCTCAGGGAAAACGCGTGCATGCTAGAAATAGAATCGACGCCTATTATTTCACGCGACATGCAAGCGTTTTGGAAGCGTTTCCAGGCAAAATAGAATATGTTTGTATGTCATTTTGATATGAATACATATTAATAAATGACATTTTGATGTTTGAATTTAGGTTTTGACATAAATGCAGATATAAATGTAAAAAAAAAAATATATATCCATTAATCAAATATTGCACCTGTCAATACAGAACGAATATTCTGTAGCCTATTTTGCCGTCAATACTGCCGACGTTGTCTTTGCTGCTATATATTTATGTTTAACATTAAGTGCCTTCCACAACTCTCTCCCCATATGTGACCCTGGATCACAAAACCAGTCTTAAGTAGCACGGGTATATTTGTGGCAATAGCCAACAAAACATTGTATGGGTAAAAATTATCGATTTTTCTTTTATGCCAAAAATCATCAGGATATTAAGTAAAGATCATGATCCATGAAGATATTTAGTAAATTTCCCACCTTAAATATATAAAAAAATTATTTTTGTGAGTGGATGCAGCACAATCGCCTATAGAAATGGACAACTTTAAAGGCGATTTTCTCAATATTTTGATTTTTCTGCACCCTCAGTTTCCAGATTTTCAAATAGTTGTATCTTGGCCAAATATTGTCATATCCTAACAAACCTAATATCAATGGAAAGATTATGTATTCAGCTTTCAGATGATGTATAAATCTCAATTTAAAAAAAAATACACATAAGACTGATTTTGTGGTCCAGGGTCACATATGTCGAATATATCACCAATGAGGCTTATCATGTCACCTAGCAGCAGCAACGCTGCGTCAGACACGTTTCTGGTGTGCGAAGACATAGAAAACACCACGCAACAGAAACGCCACGCAGCCAGTGTGTCGCCGGTCGTAGGGCGCCTGATTATTAAAATGTTAATGATTTCGATGATTAAAACAGTCCTGCTCCAAGTAAATCTTTCTTTTGTGCCAGTTATTATGACAACCTCTAACTGCACAAACAATCCCGGTCTTCCTCGAAGCCATAACGATGAGTTAGTTGTTACGAACAACGCCCGCCAGTGACCGGAAGTGCCTGACCGGAAGTCTCGCACAAAATACCGTCAACTGGCTGCGTCCGTATTTCCGTTAAAAATAAGGTGAATAGGTTTACTTTATTTGTATTTACATTTGCATAATTTCCAACAGTTTTGTGGACATTTCACAGAAGTTTACAGCATTTCACCAATATTCAAGATTTGACGTGTTAAAAACTCAAAGGTTCGAACCAGGGATGGAAATTAACTTTTTTGTCCACCGGCCACTGTGGCTGGTGGATTTCAAAATCTACCAGCCACTCAATGTTTTTACCAGCCACTTTCTTGTTTTTAACCGACAATGTGTAACTGCATGTGAAAATTAATACTACAAGATCTACAATACTTAAGCAGTTTATTTAATCTCAAGTCTCAATGAAATACTGACATTTTCTCTTTCTCTCTTATATATATTTCTCTTTTTTACCTGGATGTGGCATTTGAATGATTCGTGGTCTTTTATGGCTTCCAGTTTTAGGTTTTTAGTCCCAACAATGAAACTAGGGCTGGGCGATATGGACCAAAAGTCATATCCCGATTATTTAGGCTGAATATCGATATACGATATATATCCCGATATTTTTTCCGCAAAGTGAGAGCAAATGTTCAGTCAAAGTCAAAGCCAAATATGACATGTCACAAGTAGTTTTATTGAAACCGGCTATTTCCACACACACAAGTACTGTCCCCCTTTACTTAACATAAATTGTAAGAATATGACTAATAGTAAAGACTAGTACTAATAAATAAACATTAGGCCTATGCTAAAGCTATTAAATAGCAGTTCCAAACTAGTTTTTGTTAATACAATGTTGGTATGAGCCACTAGAGTCATTTAAAAATATAAAAAATAACACAAAGAAAAATAAAGTGGCATTTTGGGGTTAATATGGAAACGACAGTTACCATGGTGAATACACAATATTAACAATAACTGTTAATGAACCATGGAAACTGCTCCTGGTGAATAGTATGAAAATCATCCCTGCATTACTTTTATTTTGTGTAATTTACAACGTAACGGCGTTGCATGCTCGTAGTTTATTTTGCACTTTATATACAGTGAGGCGATACACAGCGCGCGCCGCCACATTTGCGCGTGCATTTGAAGAGTGTTCGCTATGAGAACAGGATAACGGCTGACGTGACAGGACAAGAAAGTTCGTTTTTCTGAGGTGAAAGACTTTATTTCAGCGTACACTTATGTCCTCTAAAAGTGTCCGCCGTCTGTGTGAAACAGTATATTTTTATTTACCCGCCACGGTGGCCGGTAGGTGAAGCGAATTTACCCGCCACAACACAAAATCACCCGCATTTGGCTGGTGGCGGGTGCTAATTTCCATCCCTGGTTCGAACCTTTGAAAGTAAAGAATTTAAGACAAATATTTGTATTGTAACTTGTAGTATTAGTTGTTCTTGTAAAGAGTGAACCCAAGTATAAACACCCTTAAAAGTAACTGTTTCCATTAGCAGTCTTTGTTCTTTGATCTCAGCGTCAGAGGAGGGAGAAAGTCGTACAAGTTCAAGTCCCAAGTCCCTACCATCGTCTCCGGTCAAATCTCAAGTTGCAGTACACACAAACCAAGTCAAGTTTTTTAGTAACTCATATGTTTAACTTTTCTTTTATATTTTCTATGATTTCTGTCTATAGACTTGAGAAAATAACTTTCCCATTAAGTGCCAATATTTGCCCCCTTCAATTGATTTCCAACCTTTTAAAATGTATGCGTATGTATCTTAGTGGTAGCATGAGTGGCATTTGCACTAAAATTACAAATGCATAAACAATGTTATGAGATTAATGTTTTAAATAAAACAATTCTGAATACAGAAATATGAAATTATATAGAAAAAAAAAGGTGGTGGCAAGTCATTGTCTTAATGAGTATAGAAGCATTCATGTACGTTTATTTTAAAGTGGCTGATTCATTCAGGAACTTTTTTTCAAAACCCTGGATCGAAACCCTTTGTGCTGGCAGAAAGCGATGCATTTTTTTATAATTTTTTCCGAATTGTTGACTTGATTGACAAGTCGACTGTTGATTTGAAGAGGCAAATGTCAGCGAATTACGTTAACAAATTACACTATGAATCTCATGTTAACTACAAAACGTTAATAATTTACTTCTTGAAAGGCCTTGGGCCCTATCTTACACCCGGTGCAATGCAGCGCCAAGCGTGACGCAAGTGTTTTTTGCTAGTTTCAGTCCGACGCAGTTATCCTTTTCACGTCCTGCGCCATGTTGTTTAAATAGCAAATGCATTTGCGCCCATTTGTGCGCCCATAGGTGTGTTGGTCTGAAAACGAGGTGTGTTCTGGCGCATTGTTGGCGCGTTGCTATTTTGAGGCAACAGAAATAGACTGCGCCATTGACCAACTGAAACCTGGTCTGAAGTCAATGGCGCAATATTTTTTTTTGTTATTTAATGAGTGCATTAGTAATGTGCGCCTATAGGCGGGTCCACAACGCGCACACTCTGTTTATTAAACACACAGGGACGGACAGCAGCACACAAACATGCCGAATATTTAAAATAAAAGGATTACAATGTAGAAGATTATTATTTTGCACATAAAGATATGGTGGAATCCTGCTTGTCCCGTAGATGGTCTGCTTGCGCACTTTTACCTCGCACACAAGCAGTTCCGTTTGCGCTCCTGAGACGCGTTTGGCCTTTCCACTATCAAATTCCGTCATGTAAATAGCGAATCTGCCATGGCACGAGTGCAACTGGCATTTAAAGGGAATGGGAGATGAGACTCTAATTGGTTTAACACATGTAAATCCCAAAACACACCCATTACTCATTATGAGAATAGGGACAACCCTTTTAGACCATTCGTCTGGTGCGCAGACCATTTTTCCCGTCGTTAAACTAGCAAAAGTGTATTCAGCCGTGCGCAATTACCATGCGCTTTGATCGTTAAAATAGGGTCCCTTATGTTAAATTTGAAAACATAATTGTGTATGCTTTTGTAAAAAAGCATGATGTTTTGAACATTATATTCTCTAGATATTAGTATTAACTATAAGAAAAGGGTTAGCATATACAGTACCTTTCCATTTTGAAGTGGAGAATGAAGTTCAAGTTTGTGGATACAGCAAATCTCCTTTTATGGATCTGGTCCAAACATTTATATATCCAAAATAAATGATCTCGATTATCTTCTACCTTCTGTATTTGGCGCTCTGCATTTTTGTCTGTGCAATCGCACAGACTCTGATTAGTGGTGCCGGTGGTTCTGTATATTGATGTAATATTGCTGAGGCTTCAATTGAACAGTAGATACATTAATGGTTCATGTTCGGTTTGAGGTTCTGAGTTTTGTCTGTATTTCACAGCAATGTATACTCATAACTTTTCTTTTTTGTTAATAATCATAAACTAATGTCACCCTTCAAACCTTTATCCCACTTTTATGTAGGCCACATATATTGAGGTAGGCTATGGATATTCTGTTTGCAGACCTCAGTAAAAGTGCCAAAAAATGTTTTCCTTTCACCCTAATAGTAGTGTGCTAGCTCAGGGACAAAATTGTCCAAGGTCAACACTGGTATGCAGTTAAGCAAAGAGTGATGATGGGAATAGTGACTGAGGAGGAAAAAGAGGCTCAAAATAGGTTTCACTGTAGCTTCGTGGAACATAGTGAAGAGGAGAGAGAAAAACAGAAAGGGAAGGGGCAGCTGGGTTTATGTACAGCTGCTATATGGGTGGAAGAATCTGGCCTGAGTTAGTGACTCTGTTGGGGTTTGCTTGCCTTTGTGCGCCAGTACTTCTGCCGTGGCTCTGTGGGGGATTGAGTTTTATCCACCTCCCCCTGAACAGCCTGTCTATCATACATCTGTAAAGATACAAGGCCTGGAACAGACCTGAAACTCACTGGATACAATTCTACAAATAACTTGAAGTCTCATTTAAAGGGTTAGTTCACCTCAAAATGAAAATGTTGTCATTAATTACTCGCCCTCATGTCGTTTCAAACCCGTAAGGCCTTCGTTCATCTTCAGAACACAAATGAAGATCTTTTTGATGAAATCTGAGAGCTTTCTGACCCCTCCATTGACAGCAACGCAACTACCACTTTCAAGGCCCAGAAAGGTAGTAAAGACATCGTTAAAATAGTCCATGTGACTCCAGGGACTCAAGTGATTCAACAAAAGGTATTCTCGTTTCATAACATTAAGGTTGAACCACTGGAGTCGCATGGACTATTTTAACGATGCCTTTACTACCTTTCTGGGCCTTGAAAATGGTAGTTGCGTTGCTGTCTATGGAGGCGTCAGAAAGCTCTTGGATTTCATACATAAAAAAAAAAAAAAAAGTCTGGAACGACATGAGGGTGAGTAATTAATAACATCATTTTTATTTTTGGGTGAACTAACCCTTTAACTCACAGATTGGTAAATTGTGGTTGGTTCAAGTTAGTTTGATTGAACTGGAAACAAATAGGTTATGACAGTCTGTATGGTTTAGGAAAATAACAAATGAATTAGTAGAAAAAATATAAATTCAAATTAGATTTCCATAGCTTGTAAATATTTTTAAACAACACAGAGTTTCGGTCAAAGCTCAACAACGGTTTACGACAGAGTGTAGAACCTTTTTTTATTTATTTTTTTTATTGAATGTGTCTTGCAAAAAAACAAACAAAAAAACAAGGAGGTTGTTGTGGTCAAACGTGTCCGTCTTCTGTATCAACGGACCCAGGAGTTCACCCCTGAGGCACTCCTCTGATTCTCATTCCTCACTCTCAAGAGATCCTTCTGGGTTTCTGCCCTTTGACCTGCCATCTCATCAACAACAAGCCTAACAAATTTCCAGCTCTTTCATAACCACATGTAACATGAGCTGAAGTGTCTGTGTACAGTACAGTACAGTACCAACCAGCTTTGCTGAAGCTGTTGTTCTAGACGTGTCTTATTTCAATTTCTCCTTCATGCAGTTGTGAGGATGGAACAACAAATATAGGAGTTAGAGTCACGCAAAATGCCTTTTGTTGCTTAAATACCTCCCAAATCCCTCTGCACTGGCTTGGGGTCTAATTGGGTTTAAAACTTTTAGGGCAAGTGGGTTTGGTTTCACACTGGATTAGATCACAGAGCATACATGGCCCTGCTAAGCCTCTGTAATATGAATGTTCTGGTACCCTCTGCTTGCTCTGCGAAAGGACAAGGTTGAGGTCGACACGTATCACAGGTGCTGTTCCAAAGAGCGCTCCCAGAGAGTGTCTTTAAATACAACACTTACGCTGCCATCCATGCATCTTTCTGTTTTATTTTTGGTCAGTGGTTATTGAGCTCCCTCCCTTCCCTTTAAAATTTTTAATTTACAGAAATTTCAGCCAAAAATCTTCAAAAATGTTAATGTGGGGAAGTGACAGTGGTTGTAAGGCATCATACTAAAAGGCATAGTTCACACAAAAGTGAAAATTCTGTCATAATTTACTCACCATGTCATTGAAAAACTGTATGGCATTCTTTCTATCGTGGAACACAAAAAATATATATATATTAAAAAAATTCTGTTCAACACCAAATACCTTGGTGTGTGTTCCACAGCATAAAGAAAGTAATGCAGATTTTGAACAACATGCGGGTGAGTAAATGAAGAATTTTTGTGAACTATGAACTAAGGAATGAACTATTCCTCTATGGTACATTAATACTTATTACAGGACTATACTGGATGTAACCAATGGAATTATCTAGTAGTCTGTTGATTTTTATTTATGTTGTCCAATGTGTCTCACTGAATGCCTCTCTATCTGTAGTATACAAATCACCTGAATATGAATCTTTGGGCTTTGATCTGACTGTGGAACGGCTGGTCTCCATTGGCTACCCTCAGGAACTGCTCGGTTTTGTTTACGACCCCACTTTCCCTACAAGGTAATGAACTCTCATTGGCAGACCATATTTGTTATCAGTACCAAGATTATCTTATGATATTATATTTATTGGATGATTAGCACATCTAACCCATTATTGTCCTTTTTTACAGAGGTCTTGTGTTTGACACCATGTATGGCAACCTCCTGAAGGTTGATGCTTACGGAAACATCCTGGTCTGTGTCCATGGCTTTAACTTCCTGCGAGGGTGAGTAATCCCGGCCCCCGATGGATGGGCTTGGTTACTGATCTCTGTTGAAGCCTGTGGAGTATGTGCTCAAAATGTTTCTGTGTCCCATGCCAGCCCTGACATCCGAGAGCTCTATTCCAACAAGTTTATCCAGCGTGATGACACAGAACGCTTCTACATCCTCAACACACTTTTTAACCTTCCAGGTAGGCACTTCATCACTGTCCTACATATCTCTGTCACTAGCTGTCATTCAGAGACACATTAACAGTGTCTTTTTGACCTCTTAATACTTGTGTGTGTGTGAGGAGGGTGTATTTGAAATTCCTCAGTTGAAAAGTGTTTGAAAAGTCTGATCTTTGTTCTGTCTGACTACCTGCTGCCATATTATATAATAAGGAACAGGTTCTACTGTATTTGTGTGCAGTTATTCTCTCTGGATTGAGTTATTTTGCTGTACAGTAGTACAGAGTGAGTAATGAAGTGATTTATACTTATCAAAATGCAAGCTTGGTTTGTATTTTAGAGTTGCAATGGTAACACACTTGCTGTTACATTTAAAGCAGGTAATTGTTAATTGAACTAGTATAATACATTTTTACAGGTTCTTTTCTAATAAACCAAGTAAAGTTACTACTGAACTTAATTCAGTAATGTAATCATTACACACCATGAGACATATGGAAAAGCAGCTTTGTCGTTTTGTTAAAAAAAAAAAATGAATAGGACATTTTCGACAAACACCTTTTTACCTACAATATGCATACATAATTTTCAAAGATACAAATTATTTTTGTTGCATTTAAAATGCACTTTGAAAACAAAAATTATTCAGTATATAATTGCCTTATACACTATGGCCGGTAACTTTTTCTATTCATTCTAACAATGCCTGAGGTTGCGATATTCTTTAGCCTGATTATTGTAATTATATAAATATGTAATCTTATGCGCTGCATGTTTCAGAGTTATGCACAGCACTGTGATCTTTTCACATGAGTGTTTTGAGTGGCTCAAAGTGGCTCGGTTGCAGTAAATGCTGCTCCATATGAACACTCAAGTGCTGTGAGTTTAAATCGCTTATAATGTGCATTTGAAATTGCAACATGTGCCGAAAACATCTTCCTAAGTTTGTAATGAGAATTCCTTTATGAATTCCTTAATGAGAATTCCTTTCTCAGGGAACTCAATTCTGCTTCAGTTGTTGAACCGCAGAATTCGGTGTCTCAAGCACTTGTGAAATCATGCCAGTCTTATTGGTTGATGGCAGTCCGATTAAGTTACATTGAGTGCCCGAGTGTATAAAAGGGTGCCTGCATTACACGTGATCAGCTTTGTTGTCTTCAGGGAGCCACTTTGTTTGTATGTGCATGTGAAGCTAGGAGTCCATCGGAGCGCGTTCGACTCTTGAGGGAGCAGGATACACTCATTGCGATGCATTCAAGGTAGGAAGCTCCATTCTTACTTGACTGTCTCTCAGGGGGATAAAATCCAGCTTCTGCATGGAACGTGTTCAGCTTTCGAGGGAATTAGATGCAGTTGGAAGATCTTTTCTTGCTTGACTCTTTCTCGGGATGAGAATCAAGCATTTGCACGGAGCGCGTTAGGCTCTCGATGGAGCATTCGCAGCATTCGCAGTGGGAAGCTCCTCCCTTGCTTGACTCTCTCTTGAGGGATGAGAGTCGAGCACCTCGAGGTTCTTGGGGATTGTAGGCAGAATGTGGGAGGCGTATTTCCCTTCTTTGGGCTTTTCTCACTAGCTCTATTGCTCTCATGCTGAATCAGGAATCACACTTGAGGAGTGGCCTCTTCCGATCTGCTATTGGTTTGAGTGGGCGGAGCTTGAGATGAGTGTTCCACTTTCTCTTGCTCTTCTCCTGACTCATTTTTGGATTTGGAAGCTCGCTCTGCAAAATCTCCCAATCCAAATAAAGGCCAATTAAATTTTTGTCACTGACAAGTGATCGGAAAACATTATGGAAAGACTCCTCACAGAGATTCACATTTTGTTTAATCGTAAGATCCTTTTTGTTTAAACGCAAACGGACGTTTATCGATCTCCTCAAATCCACCGGACTCCATTGACAAATACAGTACTTTTACCTTGCACACCATCATAAAACAAACTTCATTCAAACTCAACAGAAACAAAATAAAACGCGCCAAAAACCATTTAGTTTTTTTCCACTGTTCCAACAATCATCGGCTAAATCGAATAAATAAATCCTAAGCTAATTCACTGAGTCAGATTTGAAAATGTTGGGAGAGCTGTGAGGTGAAACAATGGGTAGACATCTAACTCAGTCATTTCTGATCGAAAACACAATTACAGAGTGAGGGAGGAGTTTGCAAATTTCGCTGGTTAAATTTGCCATTTCATTCCACACCAAAAACTATGTACACTGTAGTGTAAAAACTATAGCGTTATAATTAAATTATTTTTTACTTGCCAAACTTCCAGAAATCCTCCATTCTCCTTCTCCAGCCACCAGAAGTTATTGAAATCCTGTATTATTGTCTGGTGTATTACAGCCAGGTTACAGCAAGGTTACAGAAACACTAAAATATTCCTGCTCAATCGAAATTATCCAGAATGCAATACAAATTATGGTATTTTACTGTAATGTAGAAACTTGTTATTGTACTGTAGGTTTTTACAGTACTGTGCTGCTAAATCTACAGCGACATCTACCACCGTGTCTCCACCGGACGCAACCATTGCACATCTAATCAACAGCTAGAAGCTGTCTAAACTGGACGCGACAAAGCAACCGTTGCAAATTTGTCCTTCCTATGAGAAGTATCGTGAGTGCTTGAAGCACGTCATAAATAGAACGAGGCATCAGTTTACTGACAGGGATTTGTCATGTCGCGCTTCGCCGTGTCACATCCAGTGAAGACAACATCACTGATTATAATGTGTAATAATAAATATGATCTATAATAATCCATTGTCTTTGGACGCGAGCAACGTGATGCAACATGACAAGTGTAGACATGGTGTAACAGTGTGGAGTTGCTGCAAGTGACTCCATAGTTTACCTGTTGACTGGTTTGGCTGCTGGATTGTTGTGCTATGGACTTAGCTGAGGCTATGTCTGTAGTCTCCCCTGATAGCTCTGCTCTTTGCAGCTCTGGGCTCTCCTGTAGCGGTAGCTCAGACTGGTTTGGGCAAGAGTACCCGTGTCAGGAAAGGTTGAGCAAGGAAGCTTCAGGGCTTTTTTTCCTAGTCCCTATAACACTAACTTTCTCAGGAGCAAGGCTGTGGTGGGACAGAGTGCTTCCTTATTTGTTGCTGACGCATTAAAGCCTGACAAAATTGTGCTTGGTAACCTTTATTAGCATGGCGTAGTGGCATAGTGTCGCTGTGTTGACTTCCCTACGAAAGGGAACGTCTCTGGTTACTTATGTAACCCCCGGTTCCCTGAGAGGGGAATGAGAAGCTGCATTGCCATACTTCGGGCTTGCCTGCGCATATTCCTTCCTTCAAATAATGCACACACAGTTTAATGGCTGATAAAAATGATTTATGCCCAGTGTAAGCCCATCTAAATCAGTCCAATGGCTGTTTCCAATAGAATGGGTAAAGGTGTCTGCGTGTTACTGTCTTTCCGCGTGGCAAAGTAATTTAATTCCATTTAAGCTTGTATCTGACTTCATTTTATATCTGACTCCATTTTATCACGACCTCGAATTTAAGTTAGATTGCCAATTGGTTATTGGTCAATTATATAATAGTTTAACAATACATTTGATTGTTCTATTTAACTCTTTACTTATATTTTTCATATTAGGAAGCTATGTCGCTCAGAGGTCCTCACGCCTTGTTTAACGTGGGTCTCACGATCACAATCTCGCCAGCTTCGGTCACTAAACAGAGGTAATTGGTAATACGCTTGAATTAGTGCCTAATATTAGTCGTCACTAATCTGACGCAAAACTTGCGGTAACATACAAATCCGTTTAATCTACTTGGGAAAACAATTTCAGAGTCAGTCGGAATAAAATCAAATGTAACAATTTATTATGTCAGGTAAATGTATCATGCCAATTTCGTGATCAGTTCAAAGATAATAAATACAAAACATCAAATGCTCTGGAATAAAGAGAAAAGATGCGAACCTGACATTAGAAAATACATGATGCTGTCTTGGCCACTCTCAGCATCACAGGCTATTTTGAGCTACAAATCACCCTGAGCCTCTTGTTGCATTTCTTTATATAGATGGAAACTTCTTTCACATGGAAACATTTGCTAACAATGGGAATTTGCATTCAGAGTTTACACCTTTTGGGAGCAGGATGCCATTTGCCAGGAAGACACACCCTCGTCTGTGTGCAAGTTCTCGCTAAACTCTTAAATACCTTGTTACCTTTTGGTTTACTTCTTTGGGAATGAGACATTTGTATCAGTCGCACTGAGACATTTCAAATGATACAAAGCATGTGTCAGCATGAGAGAGAAGGAATGGGGGAAGAGGGAAAGAGATGTAGATTATGATGATTCTGAGGTGAGACTTGCACAAGAATGGTGCACGAGTGAGTTCAAATGTTAATTTCCTTTGTTCTCTCAGAGAGTTGCCCTCTCTTCCAGTTTTTCCAGTCTTACAGCCAGTACATTTTCTCAAGTAATTGGTAGGTGTGGAAAAATGTTACTTTTACACCCATTACCATTCAAAAGTTTGGGGTCAGTAAGAGTTTTTAATATTAGACCGTGGTCTCTTGTCCTCAACAAGGCTGCAATTATTTAATCAAACATACAGTTAAAACAGTAATATTGTAAAATATGATTACAATTTAAAATAACTTTTTACTCTAGTCTTCAGTGTCACATGATCCTTTAGTGTTGAAAATGGTTGCGCTGCTTAATATTTTTCAGGATTCTTTGATGAATAGAAAGTTCAAATGAATATAATTTATTTGAAATAATTGAAATTATTTGTAACATCATAAATGTCTTAAATGTAACTTTTAATCAATTTAATGCATTCTTGCTGAATAAAATTAATTTCTTTAAATTGTTCTAAGTTGTTCATGCTTAAATTTGAGAACAACTTTGACACTCTCTGTCTTTCTATATCTTGTACTCTCTCTCTCCGCACAGAAACATACCTCTTAGCCTGCCTGGTTGACTTCTTCTCAAACTGTGACCGATATTCCAGGTAGGAGTTCCAGTGACTATGGTTCTATTACTCTGTTGCCATGGACACTGCATACAGCCATACCAGTGATTGATAATCAGTATCATTTACTGTGGGTGAGGACTATTTGACGCTCTATATTAGTCCACCAGAAAGCACGCTACAACTTGATAAGAAAATCTTAAAACAATTTTACAACTATGCTATAAAACAGGATGACAAGCAGATTGTTGTCTGTGATTCAACTATGGTTCATGTTCATGCATGAAATAATTTATCATCAGTTTACTGTAACTTACTAATGACTAAACACAGTGCATGTAAAGTAGGTCAAATAGAATTATACATTTTAAACGGCATGGAAATAATTTTATTCATGCTCTGGGGGGGAAAAAAGCAGCCAGACCTATGTAGATAAAATCTGTTAAAACGTAGTAGTCTGTGATTTGTGTTTTGGTATGGATGCATGTCCTCTGAAACACCTGTTGGTCCTTTTAGGGGGAGAGAGCTTTCCTGTTTGGCTCGGACAACCTCAAACAAGGGAAGACTGTCCCATTTAAACATGTCTGACTGTCGATAAAATGTGTCATGGCTGGCGCTCGGCGTCTTACTCTGCTGTCCCTTTGTTCTTCTAAACCTTTAGCTGTGAAACAGGCTTCAAGGATGGAGACCTCTTCATGTCCTTCAAGAGCATGTTCCAAGATATCCGAGATGCTGTAGACTGGGTACATTTTAAGGTACAAATGTTTTTTGTTTGTCTTTCTTTCTTTATGAAGTCAGTTCACCTTTATTCAAATTGCACTTTATACACAGATAAAGCAAATAATGATCAGTGATGCACACAGTTCAATTCTGCTTTAAAGCAGCTCTAAAAAGACAATAGTGTCAGTTCGGTTCAAGAACTGTCTAAAGTTCATCAATTATGAAATGAGTCGAATTCTGCTATAAGCAGCTCTACAGAAAAACAGTGATGTCATCATCCAGCTCAGTTCAGTTCTTATCCAGTTCTCATCATCATGTTAGTGCAGTCAAATCAACAATATTGTTGAATATTAGTTGTCAGAGGAAGTCAGTAAGTTTAATAGTGCAAACATTTAATAGTAAGCAGCTAGGATTAATAGTAAAATTAATATAAACAGCAGGTGTTTATTGGAAGTGTTTTGGATGCATGTCATAAACTTGCTCCGTTGCTGATTTACTCAGGGAACATTGAAGGAGAAAACAGTGGAAAACCTGGAGAAGTATGTTGTGAAAGATGTAAGTTTGTCTTTTATTTTTTTTAAGTTAATGATTTGCCTTTTTGTGCTCCAGTTTTTGCAAGGGAAGTGTAATTCTAAAAAAAAACCTTTTTTTTATTTAAAGGCAAAGTTGCCATTGCTGCTGAGCCGCATGACTGAAGTCGCAAAAGTTTTCTTAGCCACCAACAGTGACTACAAATACACAGAAGTGAGTTTACTGATGCAAACACATTCTTAAGCTCTCTTTCAGAACCTAGTGAGCTGCCTTGCTGCATACAGGCAATACAGCAGCATGCTATCTATCTATGGCAGCATGCTATCTATAAGGAAAGATTTGGAATGCCTTACATTGGCAGCTTTATGTAAGCTAACAGTTCAGTAATATACTGTAGCACACACAAATCTTGGGAAAAATATACAATTTTAAATGAACTTCGACATGGTAGACGCCAGGCTGTGAGGAATAGACTTACAGTATTTATTTACAATGGTATCAGCTGTATAATGGTCCTAAATCACCTGTCATTTTCACAATTCACAACTTTCAAAACCGTTTTACAGAGTTTTTGTGTACTGAAAGCCTTTTGGAAAGATTTCGCCAGCTAAACAATTGCTCTGTTATTAAACATCAACAAGCCCTTGAACACAGTTTTTTTAGCCTATACCTCACAGCCTCATTTTCTTTCCTGTCAAAAATTACATTTTACTGTTTCTATCAGTGCCTTTTAGTATTATCAACACTTTTTGCAATTAATATTATGATTTTATTTTATTATGAATGTTTCTGCCTTAGCAATTGGCAGAAACCAACTTTTACTCAGAAATAGCAATCTCTTATCAAATTCGAACCAATACAATATTTTAAAGCTTTAAATAACTAAAAAAAAAAAAATATATATATATATATATACATTTCCATGACTTTTTATGGTCTAGTAAAGACACTTTTAAAATTCCCTCATATCTCCGGATGTTCCAAGACTGTGAGAACCCTCGTTCAAATGACGGTTGTTGAGGCAATGAATTAAAAAAGCTTTTCTAGCAGCTTTGCGTCAGAACTGTGCCCATGATTCCTTAAAAATCCCTCTGTATGCAGCTCTTTAGGTTTTGGATCAGAGCAACAGACAACCACACATGCAACTGGTTTGTTTCATATTTGGATGCACATATTATCTGCCTCATGAAGCTATTTGTTTAAGCCATCATCATGTTTTAACAAGCTTTTGTTTTGATTTGTTTTACAGAAAATTATGACATACTTGTTTGACTTCCCCCATGGCCCAAAGGTATTTTCAACCTCTCTTTGAACTTTTCTAAAGAGTTTCCTGCCATATATTGTTGCTCGTAGTACTGTTTTTTTTGTGTGTTTTTTTTAGCATGGCTCTCCACACCGTCCTTGGCAGTCGTACTTTGACCTCATCCTAGTGGATGCTCGAAAGCCTTTATTTTTTGGAGAGGGAACGGTTCTGAGACAGGTGGATACGGTGAGTAAATAACACCAAAACCCCTACAAAAAACAGAAGCCAACTTTCCAAGTCAGCAGGTGTAGAATTGCACATTCTGGAACATTGTATCCTGCTGAACACAATCACAAAGAGGGTTAGTCAGCACCGAGTATAGAGCGTTTATACTGAAGTCTGCTGAGCACAATACAAGCTGAAAGCTGAGCACTGTCCTGTCTTCCCTTTGCAATATCAAGGGCGTGAACAGCTCACAGCATCAATACTGGCCGGAAAGTGCCAATCTGAGCAGTGAAAAAAGTTCTTATTTTGTGGATATATTTGCACTATTACCTGATTTGCATAATTCGTTGATTGCGTTGCATGCTACACAACACAGATGGTGTGTGTGTGTGTGTGTGTGTGTGTGTGTGTGCACATCAAGCAGGCACAATTGATTCTTTGTTATTTATATGTGCTGAGAAAATGTAACATTAAAAAGGTAAAAATTAACAGTAATAAAGTTCATTAGTGGTTCTTAAACTTTTTGATTGCAATACCTCTCATCTTCCAAGAAAATATTCAAAGGCCAACCAATATATTTCTGGTACTTCTGATGTAATGGAAAAGCTGCTTGTTTTCAAACTTTTGTATCTACAGTAACTAATAGTGGCAATATTTTCAAATAAAGTAATTATACATAATTAAAATAGCTAAATAACTGATTGTTCTTTATTGTTTACACATTACCAATTAATGTTTAGTTAAAAAAAAATGTTTATGACATATTTCCCCATTTTGGTCCAGATTCCGAGACTGTGAGAACCGTGGTTCATAAATAAAAATGACAGTCATTGAGGGAACAAATTAAAATAGGAAATACAATAGCTACGTTTACATGGACACTTTTTGTTTCAATCGGAATGAAATCATTCCGATTGATGAATCCAAACATAGTGTTTACATGAACGCTAAATAAAGTCATCGGGTTGATGTGCGCGTTTATATGTCACAAGCTTCAAATTGGATTTGATCTTTTGGCATGCGCACACTGCATGAATATACAGTTTCCTGCTGTTGGCGCATACTAACCATCAACCTACCATCACTTCGTTTCTTTGTAATAAAAAACAGACTTAATATATATCTTTTTCGGGGTCCTGATTAGGAGACAGTGGTCAGATGAATCATTGTGCCATGCTGCTTAAATTTATCAAGCAGAAAAACGCTCCCTTCCTGCGCCCAAAACAAGGCGTCTGTGGATGAAGCAAGTACTGATGGGACAACGCTGTCCTGCAGCACTTCACAGACAATCCATGGAATGAGAATTTACACTATATTCAACAACATCGGCTCGTTTCGTGCATCATACGTCATTGCATGTTTCGCAGAGCTTTCCAGTTTCTGTTTTTAATCTGATCAAGTCAAGTGTTTACACGTCCTATCAAATGGTTTACAAAAGGTTTAAATTAAATTTTAATTGGATTTGATACCTGTGACTTTTTTATGCGGACTGTGCTAGTAGTCTGATTACAAATGGATTATTAGGGTCCATGTAAACGCAGCTAATGAACTTTTTTAGCTTATTTTAAGTCATGTTGAGGCCCCCTAGTGCGCCCCAGCCCTTTTGTTTATAACCACTGAAGTACATTGAATGAATATTCAGAGAGTTTGGACATCTAAATATTAATCGGTCTGTTCTCTATCCCAGACCACAGGGCGGCTGAAAATAGGAACATACACCGGACCTTTACAACATGGCATTGTTTACTCTGGAGGTACTGGAAATTCTTGATTAAAGGCGCAAACAACACACTCACAGATGTATCTCCCTGAAGGCCCTGAAACATATTCCGCTGATGACTAACATTTAGACCACAAGTCTATTACAGATCCACACTTTATCACATGATTTTTTTTTAACTGCATGTGTAGTCACTTAGTTTGGTTTGGTTTTGGTTTCATGTGTTGACATTAGTTAACTACATTAGTTTACATGAACAAATGCTTCTAAAGCATTTATTCATCTTAGGTAATGTTCATTTTAATATTTACTAATACATTATTAATATCAGAAGTTTTATTTGTTAATAGTATTTAATGGACCTGAGCTTGCATAACTAACAATGAACGGGTGGTTTTTATTAACTTTAATATTAACAAAGATTGATAAATACTGTACAAATATACATGTATTGCTCATTGTTAGTTAATGCTAGTTAAGGCATTAACTAATGTTAACTAATAGGGACGTGGTGTAAAGTGTTATCCTTAGTTCTGATTCACTGAAGGCAAAACCTGTGAGAGAATTGATTGGCTGAGATATTCATGATAAAGTCATATTGAGATTATTTTGGCAAATAGAGTGATTGTGGTTTAAATTCATATCGCCATTTCTTGGCTATCAAGGCTGAAAGAACAAAGGCAAAAAATCACACTGGAACAGCAATTCTCATGTTCATCAGAAAACATATTGGAATGAAATAATTTCAAATTGATTCATTGTGCAACCTTTCTCTGGATATTGAATATGCCATAGAAATTATATGGGTAACACTTTATATTAAGGGTCCAGAATAATGCATTAGTTAAGCATTAATTAATGAATAACTTGTTCACAATTAAGAATTAGTTAAGCATGAACACACTAGTAATTAATTTGTAACTTTACATTTTAAGGGTCCTTAATTATGCGCTAGTTAAGCATAAATAAACTAGTAATTAATGATTTACTTGTTCACAATTATGCATTAGTTAAGCATGGACACAATAGTAATTAATGATTAATTGAATATACAGTAAACACCTTTTAGCCATTATTTACAACTTAATGAGCAATTTTGTGTAGTGATGTAATTATATTTATGTCCCATTCTATTAAGTTAACTGAACAATAAGATAGTAATTATGTTTAATTACTGCTGGTTTTGCAGTTATAAATTGCTAAAATGGTGTAATAAAGACAATTTGACTCCCTATTCTAAAGTGAAAGTTATATCCGCATTAGTTATGGCACTTATTGAGTGATATTTAAGTTTGACCAGAATTAGCCAATAATTAAGGCTAAATTGCCATTAATACAGTACTAATAAAGCCAATGTGACCCCCTATTCTAAAGTGAAAGTTATATCCTCAATTCTGGCACTTATTGGGTGGACTCATTGTTATATAACTTTTACAGCCACAAAACATAATTTTTTGTACGTTTGGATCAATGGTGAAAGGTAGGCTACAACATGAACGTATCGACAACATTTAAACATAAACGTATTGCACTTTTACAGCAAAAAAACATTATATATTATTTACGAATCTTTTATATTATAAAGATATCTGTAGAATTTCCCCTTTTACCATTTTATAGAAATGTTTTATTGAGAATATAAAATGATACACAATGTAATTGACAGCAATTATTAGGATTATTTAGGAAAAGGACATTTTTTGTTACAATATAGTGTTAAAAATATATTTTGAGCCACTAATCCCTCAAACCTCTAAACCTACCCATACACATTTCTTGAAAATATAGAGTTATAAAGAAAAACATAACAGACAGAAAAGTGTAATCACAATCATTTATTTATTAAAAGCGGTACCAATAGTAGTCTGAATGACGATGTGTTGCAGTCGCAGTCATCTCTATTTCAGGTACAGAGCAGGATTTAAGTTATTAATCCATGAAAAGGGTATCCCACTTTACTTCACGGCATATCGCAATCTGTGACGAAGCAGGCGAGAACCAATGAGCGTTTGACATCTGCCGTAATACTTGTTGTGTCTAGCTTTTTGAGGCGGCAATTTTTTAATTCATAACAAGCTTGAGATTTGTATTACAAGATAAATAATGGTTAAACGATTACAAAATGTTATTCATTTTAAGGTTTTAAAGTGCAGTTTTGTTTAACGTAATCCTTTGAATCGAGTCTGCAGCGGAAGTCACAAACACAGCGAAATGTTTTTAGTGCTGTCAATATTGTACGTTTCAGTGCATGAAAACATAAGTAAATGTATGTGTTGTAGAACCACACTTTACGTAAAAATACACATTCTCGTGAGATCACGTTGCAGAATAACTAAACAAACCAATACTGTGTTAGTACCTATCTTTAGAACAAAGGGTAAAATTGTCTTTAGTACTGTTTTAGTGACAGTTTAGCCTTAATTATTTGCTTTTTCTGGTCAATAAACTTGAATATCACTCAATAAGTGCCATAACTAATTTCACTTTAGAATAGGGGGTCAAATCGTCTTTATTAGTACTGTATTAATGGCAGTTTAGCCTTTATTATTGGCTAATTCTGGTTAATGAACTTAAATATCACTCAATAAGTGCCATAACTAACGAGATTATACTTTTCACTTTAGAATAGGGTGTCAAATGGTCTTTATTACAATATTTTAGCAATTTATAACTGCAAAACCAGCAGTAAGTAAACATAATCACTAGTTTATTGTTCAGTTAACCTTATAGAATGGCACAGAAATATATTACATCACTACACAAAAATAATAAATGGCTTAAGTCGTAAATAATGGCTGTAAGGTGTTTACTGTACATTCAATTAATCATTAATTACTATTGTGTCCATGCTTAACAAACACATAATTCAGGAGCCTTAAAATTTAAAGTTAATCATTAATTACTAATTAATGTGAACAAGTCAGTTATTCATTATTGCTTTACTAATGCATTATTCTGGACCCCTAAAATAAAGTGTTACCATTACATGTAAAAATGTCAATCTATTTAAAAAAATGTATGTTGTCATCTCTGCCCAGGTTCCTCTGACACTGTGTGTGATTTACTCGGAGTGAAAGGGAAGGATATTGTGTACATTGGGGATCATATATTTGGAGATATTCTTAAGTCCAAAAAGCGACAGGGTTGGCGGACGTTCTTGGTGATTCCTGAATTGGCGCAGGAGCTGCACGTGTGGACAGACAAAAGCTGTGAGTGTCGCCATGTTTCAGTAAATAAGCCTGTTTGACCTGTTTCACACAGCACGTAAGCAACACACATTTATTTGGGGTTCCCATTATTAATAGGTTACAGCATCGTTGGCATACGCACATCGGCGATGAATAGCTGCAAGTAGAGTTTTGGTGCTGAACTACATATCCTATGTAAACCTATCTTTTGCTATATAGGATTTAGAGCAGTTTATAGCTATATTTTTGGATTTGGGTTCCAATCATGAAGATTCATTACCATTTTTATGTAAATGTAATTCCTCTTTGCGCATTTAGATTTGTTGACTACCAATTCTGTAATAATTATATTATGATCATTACTACATTAATTACTTAGTGTCGTAACCTAGAAACTACTTAAAGTTTTGTATACATTTTTTGCAGCATTTCTATTACAACGCAAACACTGTCACGAAACAGACCTTCTTGTGAGAAACTCAATAAAGAAAGGAATGCTCAGAAAGAGAAAGACGAAAAAGAGTGTCAGATAATAGGTTAACATTTGAAAGGCTAAGGAAGAGATGTGAAACCCAATCATGACAGGGTTCTGCTCTCTCATTCACAGCTCTGTTCGAGGAACTGCAGGGCTTGGACATTTTCTTGGCAGAACTATACAAGTGAGTAAAGCTGCCTCAACACGTGTGTCCCTCAACACAGGGAGGGGGGGTATGTTATGGGGACAAAATGTTCCCACAAAGATGGCAATATCCTAAATCCTTGTCCTTGTGGAGAAATGTTTTGGTCCCCATGAGGAAAACAGCTTATAAATCATAATAAATTATGTCAAATGTAGAAAGTTTTCTGTTATAGGTTGGTTTAGGAGTAGGTTTAAGGTTAGGGGATAGAATATTCAGTTTGTCTATATAATGTCTTCATAATGATAGGAATATCTGTGTGTGCGTGTGCGTGATCGGGTGAGTATATATGTTTTTAGATCAGTTTTATGAAAATAAAATGTTGACATTTGAAACTATTGAAGGCGTTCACACCATTTCTGAATTATTGTAATTGTGAGATTCCTACGTAAGCGCTTTTAATTACAAATTACTAACTAGAATTTTCTGAGCTCCGACTTGTACCGCTTCATCAGTAAAATGTAGTTAAGTGTTTAACTGATCTCATAATATTTCTGTTTCATAATTCCTCTAATTGTCTTATGCTGGTATTTTATTAAGGCCAGATTAATCTGAATAAAAGACATGCAATACAGTTTAATGTAGCTAACAGAGTTTGATAACTAATGACTAATGTCCTGCTAAATAAACTAGTTTATCAACAAGGCATTTTCATAAAAACTGTTGTTGTATTGTAGTTTTGTCTGTTGAATACTCAAAATACGCATTTTCATATTCATATTCATTTCATAATTCATATTCATTTTGGAATTTTGGCCATAGAAATGCATAATTCCAAGTCCGGGTAGCCTATGTGAACCGCTCCGAGTAGAACATCCAGGTTGACATTATGGTAATTACACCATAATCTCTCTCGCTGTCCTTATACGACCTTCTAGGGTCATCGGGCTGGAGCCTATCCCAGTTTCTTAGGCCATGACTGTACTTTTCTCTCACTCACGTTCTTTCTTTCTCTAGGCATTTGGACAGCAGCAGCAATGAGAGGCCAGATATCAGTGCCATCCAGAGAAGAATGAAGGTACACACAGACACACTGAATCACACACGCACATTCCACATATTTCAATTATGATCTGATTTTACTAGATGTGAAACAGCTCAAATTTCATCTTAGTTTACAGTATCTATCCAACGATTGGATGTGTAACTACTATGTACTAACGTTTAAATGGCTCATTTAATTAAATGCACTTAATGTGTTCATACATGTCTTTACATTGTACTTAAATTTATAATACTTTATACCAGTAATTTCTGTAATTCCATCTATTATTACACTGTTGACCTTTCCCTTACACCTTAACCCACCCTTAAACCTAACCATACCACTAAACCTGTCCCTAACTTTACCCGTATCCCACCTCAATAGCAGCAAAAGTGTTTTGCAATACAGCATGAACACAATAAGTACGTTGTACCTAACAATATACAGTACAGGCCAAAAGTTTGGAAACAATTCTATTTTTAATGTTTTTGAAAGAAGTTTCTTCTGCTCATCAAGCCTGCATTTATTTGATCAAAAATGTAATATTGTGATATATTATTACAATTTTAAATAATTGGTTTTCAATTTATTATACTTTAAATTATCATTTATTTCTGTGATGCAAAGCTGAATTTTCAGGATCATTACTCCAGTCTATCACATGATCCTTTAGAAATCATTCTAATATGATGATTCATTATCAAAGTTGGAAACAGTTCTGCTGCTTAATATTTTTTCATAACCTGTGATACTTTTTTAGGATACTTTGATGAATAAAAAGTTTTAAAAAATCATAAAAAAAAAAAAAAAGAAGCAAATGTTTTAAAAATAGAAATCTTTTGTAACAACAATATACACTACTGGTCAGTAATTTGGGGTCAGTAATTTTTTTCTTTCTTTTTTTGAAATAAATCAATACTTTTATTCAGCAAGGATGTGTTAAATTGATAAAAAGTGATAGTAAAGAAGATTTATATTATTAGAAAATATTTTTTTATTTTGAATAAATGCAGTTCTTTTTAACCTTTTATTCATCAAATATATTAGGCAGCAGAACTGTGTCCAACACTCATAATAAATCAGAATATTAGAATGATTTCTAAAGGATCATGTGATAGACTGCAGTAATGATCCTGAAAATTCAGCTTTGCATCACCGAAATAAATGATAATTTAAAGTATAATAAATTGAAAACCAATTCTTTTAAATTGTAATAATATATCACAATATAACTTTTTTTCTGTTTTTTGATCAAATAAATGCAGGCTTGATGAGCAGAAGAAACTTCTTTCAAAAACATTAAAAATAGTAATGTGTCCAAACTTTTGGCCTGTACTGTATATTTTTTATTTATGCAAGTACATTTAAGTGCCCTAATAACTTTTAAAGAGTTTAGAGTTTAGAAATATTATGGGTTATTTTCATGAAGAGTATCTGTGGAATGCTCTTGAGACAATCATTTAGACTCGTTCCTCAGTTTGCATAAACAAACAGGAAATGTGTTTACATCAATGCTTGTAATGGCAGCTTATAAGTCTTGTAAGTTTAATTATTGCCCATGGTAATCAACAGCCTGTCACATATGCCGTCCATAAATATTTGGATGGAATTAATTAGCTACAAGAGTGATGTTATATATGTATCATGTTGATTCACAAATTCTCTCTGTGCGTCTTGGCTCATCAGAGAGTGACTCATGACATGGACATGTGCTACGGGATGATGGGAAGCCTGTTTCGCAGTGGCTCTCGGCAGACTCTGTTTGCTTCTCAGGTGATGCGTTATGCTGATCTGTATGCTGCCTCTTTCATCAACCTGCTCTACTACCCCTTCAGCTACCTGTTCAGAGCCGCCCATGTTCTGGTGAGAACACACCCATAAACACACTCACACCCATAAACATAGGCTTGCATTAATGATACAAATACCAATACAATAGCTGGTACCAATTACTGTGCCCCAGACTAATAATAATAATATCATTATTTAAGGTTAACTGTTCATATCAATACAAAAAATAATAATAATTGTATGTTGCCTTAATATAATATTTGTCAATTAAACATGCTAAGATAGGTGTTTTGAAGTATTTCTTGAAATATAGTGTCAGTAATAAAAGCTAATAAAGAAATAAATTAAAGTGAGTGTCTGGGTTTTTCTTTTTCTTTTAAAAGTTGTTGTTTGATTAATATGCAATGCAATGATTTTATTATATGTGCACGTGTCAAAATACTGGATTTGTGTCCATATATTAAAAATCATTGCATCGCATGTTAATCAAACAAATGTTTGAACATTTGTGTACTGTATGAACTATCAAATGCACTTTTCATTGTCAAAATGGCCACCTTGGCAAAATATTAATGAAGAAACAGTTGGTCTGGTGAATGTAAACTGGAGAAATAAAACACTGCACATGTGTCAAAATACTGGATTTGTGTCCAGTGTTTTATTTCTCCAGTTTACATTCACCAGACCAACTGTTTCTTCATTAAAGGCATTGTGGAGGATTTTCCCGAATTTTAGAAAAGAACCGCCCTCTCCACTTTACCTGCTCCCGAGAGGGAACGCCTATTAAACGTGTGCACAAGAGACGGCTAGCATCGGTAATCATAGCTTACATTAACTTTTACTAGCAGTGATTTGAAATGGATTTCTCCAAATAGCATGCCAAACTTTACCTGTTGAGTAGAAACTTCGCGACTGAGGCATCAGTGGGAAGCCCAACCTGTGCTTTTAGCGCACGCCAGCGTGTGAAATATTCCCCCAAAAACACTCTGGTCTTGTTTCTTTCTTCAGAGGCCTTTCTTTTCTTGTCATACAATTCGTAGACACTTTTTCTCTTGCGACCCTCAGACATTTTGAAAAAACCCAGTGAGAACGGCGAGCTTCAACGAATGGCTGAAACTGTAGCTCACCACACATATACACCTGAAAGTGCGCATGCGCAGAAAGCGAAAACTACCTAGGGACGAGCACGTACGACGGCCTTACGTAAACATATCACCAGAATGATTGACAATTAGGAGGACCAATAGTCTTGATGATCCACCGGAAAAAGAAAATCCTTCACTATACCTTTAATATTTTGCCAAGGTGGCCATTTTGACAATGAAAAGTGCATTTGATAGTTCATACAGTACACAAATGTTCAAACGTGTGTTTTTATTATGTGATTCATTATTTCATTCAGCAAGGATGCATTAAATTGATCAACAGTGACAGCAGAGACTGCTCTTATGAACTTTCTATTCTTCAGAGAATGCTGAAAAAATGCATCACTGCTTCCACAAAAATGATAAGCAGCACAACTGTTTTCAACATTGATAATAATAATAAATGTTTCCAAATCAGCATATTAGAAAGATTTCTGAAGAATCATACAACACTGAAGACTGGAGTATGGCTGCTGTAAATGCTGGAATAAATTACATTTGAAAACATATTTAAATAGAAAACAAACTGTTATTTTAAATTGTAATAATATTTAGCAATATTTATTGTTTTTACTGTATTTCTGATCAAATGAATGCAGGCTTGGTGAGCGTAAAAGACTAATCAACCCCAAACGTTTGAATGGTAGTTCAGAAGGTACTAGTCATAAGCGTAAGTTCTACAAGTCATGCAATACTAATAATAGAAAAACCTGGAATGAAAAACTAATACGGTTACATTTTTCTAACTCGAGTAGCGACTGGTACTGAAATGCCGGCTCTGCCTACACAAACACACCCACTTTTTTTCCTGTTCACTTTGTTCTCTCTTCTGTGCCTGGTGACCTATTTAACGTACCTGTTAAACATGCTTCTTTTTTTCTCTCTCTTTCCCAGATGCCCCATGAGTCCACAGTGGAGCACGCCCATGTAGACACAGAGACCGAGTCTCCTCTGGCCACACGCAACCGCCACTGTGTGGACTGCAAGGACATCGACTGCAAAAGAAACCAGCTCACACGCTCTATTAGCGAAATCAAACCGCCCCATCTGTTCGCTCAGCCGCCACAGGAAATCACACACTGCCACGATGAGGATGACGATGAGGAGGAGGAGGAGGAGGAAGAAGAGGAGGAAGAGTAGATGTTTTGGCCTATTCTAGGGTAAAGATACATAGGACGATGATGAGAGAGTGATGATGATGATATCGAGTGAGGTAGAAAAGGAGGAGTGGATGTATGAAGTAGACTAATTGCCAAATCAAGCTCAAAAAGCTGATGTTCATAGTAGAGTTCAGTTCACCCTCCAGTAAAGATGACTAAAAAGAATGGACGAAAGTTTGTTCAAAAATACGTTGGATGTTATCTGGAATCGTTTATCAGTCATTATATAAGCACGTGATAAACATCCAATGGAAACACTGTGGAAGGACACTCATGAGTTTACATGAGACAGTCATGTATGTATCATACATGTAGCATGTTGGCTAAATCTTGCATTAACTTTCATACAAAGACTCAAACTCCATTAGGATGAGTGTTTAAGTCAGTTATTGGATCCTTACAGGTACACAACTTAGTTTATAGGTATGTTATAGTCAGATTTGTACTATTATTTTATAGTTTTTATCAGTTTAGACAACTTTTGAGTTGCCAGTCCATCCAGTCAGATTAACTTGGTTACTACCTCCTGCAAAGGCTGTATACAATAATTGTCCCTTTGAAAAAAAAGTGTACGTGTGTGTATGTTGGCAGAGTGTCTGTGTTGAAGTTCTGCATGTGTTGGGAATCTAAATGAAGCACAGAAAAACCGAAGCATGGTTCATTGTGACGTGCATGAGGAAATGCGGCCAACACAAGAATCCAGTTACTTGGCAACAGCATGTAGCCACTTTTTCTTTTTCTTTTTCTTTTTTTTTTTTTTAAGAGGTTCGCTGTTAACCTCTTGTTTTTCATCTTTTTTCATGCAGACATTTTGGCTAGAGCTAGTGCTACAGAGTAGCAAACAGATGCCTGTCTTATTAGGGTTCACATAGGCGCAAAATGATTCCGAACACACACAGACGCGTCATTTCAGCACCTCTTTTAAACCGTTACGATGTCACATTAAACAGTGACATACTGTATTTTTATACTCCTACATGAGCTAAACAGAACGGTTTAGTTTTGTCTTAGTTTTGTCTCATATGTTGCCTGACAGATGCAAAGTAAACTATTCAAACATATACGTAGACAGTAAGTGACCTTGATATGCAAAAATAAAACGTATAAAACTGTTTTATGGCCTGAGGAGCTCGTCGAGATGTATCGGTCATTGAGAAAATAGTAAAATGAAGTTAACAGCTGGGCATTCTGAAACGGAGAAAGAGAGTGCTGTTGCTCTGGTGACTGTTTCTATGGAAATTAATGTAGTCCTGGCTAATGTGTGAACTCTGTTGATGGTTTACTCCCATGTGGACCAAAACGGTGTCAAGAAATTGGGTTTGATTTAGCTTGAAGGGTCTCACTAGACACTTTTAGGTGTCCCCACAGGAAGTATGTGGAGTTTTTAAGAAATAAATGTGATTCTTGAGTGTTACGGTGAGTCACGGTTTAGGGAGGAAGTGGTTTTAGCGCTGGGAAGTGTTCCAAGTGCACGAAACAGGTATTAGGATGGTTAGTGTGACTTCTATATGCATTATTCAAAGATAATAGTAGGTAGGATCTGATTGAATGAAGCTACCCAATCCATAGCGTAACATGTATTACTCGATACATATTGTAACTGTATGTTCTTTTCTTTTTATTTCAGAGAATATAGTTTTTCATGGGTCTGACTGTCATTTTTTAAAAGGGAAGACCAAGTAGGTCTGATAGTATAATGGTTTGTGGTTAGGCACAAAAAAAAATAGTTTTCTAGGTTTTCAAGCGTCTGTTTCAAGGAACCATTTAAAGAAGTTTAGAGATATTTTTAAATGTACAATGCATATTTTATCTGTGTCAATTTCAGTTTGTAGTTTAAAAAACAACTGGACATCCTAAAATGGGGCAGCTCTTGTTCTCTTGGTCCCAGTCTTTAGAGACTGCAGTGTAGAAAAAAAGTGTTTGTCCTGCAAGATCCAGCATTTCTCTTTCCTCTGTTTTCATTAGCTTTTTATACAAACTCAGCATTGTATATAATATGGCTGGCTCCCTGGACATGGATTAAAACTAGTCCTGGGCTAATTTGCACTGGTGTTGGCTGTTGTCCTTTTTAGTTGTCTATGCAAGGGACATTGGCTTAGATTATATTTAAAAATAATATTATAGAAAAGGCATCGAGTTTAAACAGTATTCATCCAATTATCCCAGTAGTCATTATCTCCTTAACGGGTGAAGATCTCATCCGTTTAGTCATAGATAGCATTGCATACATCTGTTTCGACCAGTGTTTTCATATTATATTTTGGCATAGTTTACAGTTGCGTGTTGAACATGCCAATAACTTATATACTGTATACAATAACTAATATACTGAGTTTTTCCTCCTTTCTATTTTTTACCTTTTTCCTAATTTCAGAAAACTTTTTTTAGTTCATGATGGGTTTTTTTGTGATTTTTAGCTTTCAGATTAGCAAAGGTGCAAAACGGTTGCATCTGTAAAAGAGATCAAGAGCAAAATAGCCATGGCATTTATTAATCCCATTTCTTTCTTTTTTTTTCCTCTTTTTTTTTTTTCTTTTGTCGTTTGTTTGTTTAGTCTACAATTTTTTATTTTGCTTTCTGAATTATGATAGTTTCTGATTTATAGAGTTCTAAACCTATACAAATGGGAAATTGCATTGCAATGTAAAATAAATATAATTTTCCTTAATAAATTCACCATTGGTCTCCTGTCGTGTTTACTTCTGAGAGCGTATGACTATTTTTCATAACAGGTTTTCTCCACTCTAACAAGGACAATAAGTCAGTCACTTGGATTCTATTTCTGATTTCTGTAATCTGTCCAAAATACCGCTACATGTCAATGTACTGCATATTGCACATTACAGTTTTTTCCAACTGCTTACACACAAAATCTTTTCATGTCACACGATTTTTGAAACCTCTCACTCAAAGTGCAAAACTACATACCAAATCTCCAAAACCATAAGCAATTTCTCAGCCTTTGACTCAGTTTTCAATTGCATTAAACACTTTTTTAAAACACTACACACAATTCTCTACCTAAAACACAAAAATCTAACAGGAAGTGACTTGCTTTCCTTTTCCAAACACAACCAATTAAAATGCTACACTTATTCACCAGGTCACACACACACTCCTCATATGTGCAAACACGAATTGCTTAACTGATCACTAACCAATCACTGCTTTACTGTAGTATAGGCCTAAATAGGTCAAAGGTCAGATGATCTGTTTTGAACAATGGATTCCTGGGACCCCCCCCACACACACACACACACAATTGTGTTCTTTACTGTATTCTAAAGAATATACTTTTGGTTTACAGTACATATGTTTATGGTTTTGTTGTATGCTACTGTAAACAACAATAATGTTAGGCCTAATAAATATTTTCTGTTTCTACATTGCATTGGTGTTTACAGTGTACTTTGTTACATCAGATTACTTTCACTGTAGAACATTGTATTGAAATGTAGATATAAACCTATGAAAGACCAAATAGCTTTAGATTTAGAACAACAGTGTTTACATGGTATATCCAAAAATGTACTATTATGAAAGAAGTGTTTGCCATTTGATGCAAATGCTTCATTCTGACTTGTGTTTATGGCATTTTGAATGCAGTGTTACATTTTGAAGGAGATGTGTGAGGCATTTTGCATTATGGGGAATTGTGTGTAGAGTTTTGAAAAAAGGAGACATAGTTTTGAAAACGTGTGTAAGCAGTTGGAAAAAAACTGTAAACATGGTATAAAACATCAATCACAAGCAAAATGGTTGAGAAACATGAGCCTGACAAGTCATTTGTCTATCCACACTGAAAGCAAAAATTATATGATGCAACAATTACAGTCAATCAGAATATATTTGATGTTTAATATGCAAAAAAAGTTCAGAAAGAACACAGTACCATAGTGAAACTGATGAACGTTTAATAGCACTTTATCTAGAACCATTTTACTCCCTAGGGTTTATATCTTAGTAACAAAGTAGCTACAATTCATTAAAGCAAATTAGAAAAAAAAATGTAAAAAGCCAGAACCTGTATTTAACCCCACAAGAGCATCTTTCTAGGAAAAAATAATCAAAGTAGGCTTTAATTTACTAAATAAAACCCAACAATCTCTGATCTCACCTCTAATGTAAAATCTTTGGTATAAAGAACAACAATTTTAAGATACCTTATCAAGGTTGAGCTTTGCTAAATTGTTAGACCGTAGTGCCAAGCAGTGGCTGTCTGTGGTACTGACCCATGTATAAATAATAGAATACGTCAAGCAATGCATTCCTGTTATTTATCTGTTAAGGTTCAAGTAACCATTTGAACACATGAACACATCTAGGGCGAAGTCTGAAAAGCTGCCTGAATCAGATTTACCACAAAGTCTGACATTGTAGAAACAGGGTCATGCAGCTGCCACCTATACGGACATATAGGAATAGTTATTGGAATGAGTTATATGCTGTTTGTTGATAAGCTGTTTTGGGTCTCTGAGGATATGGGAGGGGGAGAAAGCAAAGGAAAATGTGACCACTAACATTTCGGCAAAACCTTACTGCCACTATTGGTCATTTGGAGTATGGCAAAGGGTCACTTCAGTGACAGTTCAAAGAGAAAATGTAAGTGGTTTATCATTAACAAAACAGTAAATACATTTTTAAATACAACTGTATGCATAGCAGGAGTTTCCAGCGTTCATATAAATAACCATTGAAGTCAACATTACAGACATAAAGGTAATACAAGAAAACTGAGTGGAGGAGCGACCACTCTTACAGACGTGTGATGGGTATTACAGTTTAATGTAGTAGTTGTTTTAATGACGTGGTAAAGACTCATTTTGTTACGGGCTGGATTCAGTTAGGAATCGCATGAATGCATATGGATTCTCCCTTGCATAAAGTCCTGACAGGTCTTTGCGTTTAGTTCAAATAAGAAAGCGTTCGGCTTTAAATGTAAAGTTATTGTGTCTTTGACAGACAAACTTTTAAAGCAGACAAATAGGACCTGTTCATCCTTGGAAGTGAATCCCAAATATCAAATATACAAATATGATACAATGAATGCATACAAATAATCTATAATTTACAATACAGTAATCATGATAAATCATATTTTAAATAAAATGTGTTTCATTGCACTTGTTAAAAAAAAATTAATATGATTTTTAAAAGGCAATATAATGATTCATAAAAAAAAAAAAAAAATTGTGTAAAAGGTATTGTGGGATATACCAGATTTAGAACAGTAAAAATAACCATTTCTGAAATATACATGTAAAAGACCCTTACCAGTACATATACAATGATGTTTCTGAAACTATGTATAGCATGTGCATGATATCAGTGACACTCATAGAGGCACACATGCACAAAGTACAGACAGGTGTTTGCATGTGCCGACAATTATATCCTCAGACATGCACGTATATACAAATGCATACAAAATAAATAAATATGTGAGTAGAATGCTCTTGGTTCACGGTTTCCTTCAAAGCAGTATTTGGAGCAGTCTTTGATTTACCCTATTACAGCATCTGCCGGAGTATTTCTTCTGTGTTTGTGAACATCACAGGGCAGTTTGAGTGTAGCTGGAGGGGCTCGTACGAGCACAATACTGTCCATCCTCCAAACTCTTTGGCTGGGGGGACATAAACACTGTGGTTTATCTGAAATCTTAACGGGACCGAAGCGTGTCACTGGACTATCCCATCTTGCCTTGGGTCAACCCAAGCTCTGGCCCCAGTAGTACTGCACTACCAGATTAGAGTTGTTTGGGGTGGTGAGGCAGCTCTAGGGTTCTGCTATCGGCTTCGCTCCACCACCCCGCTGAGGGCTAGATGGCCCCCTCACTGTGTCCTGTGTGGTTCGACTTGATGTGGGCGACGCAGTTCTGTGTCTGGTTGAACAGAGCGGTGGTTTCATCGGTCACTCCGTCGTGGAGCTCAGTCAAAGTCATTTCGATTTTGGTGTACTCGCTCTCTGAGGACTGTGGCGTCTTGTCAATACGTGATGCCATGACGGCGTTTTGATACTGTTGGCGTGTTACCTGTCAAAACACACGGGAAAGGGGGTTACAAAATAACCTTTTGTAACATCTTACACTGTGTCCTCCTAACCAGATGGCGCAAACACAGGATAAAAGGTATTTTTCCATGGTAATCAGAGCTTTTGTTCTCGCCAGCCATGACAACAAGCGTTTCTATTTTAGAAGCAGTTTCTATTTCTGCGACGTTGCAGCTGGAATAACAACATACAAACAATGACAATGATAATCTCAGTTACTGATTATGTGCTTTATTTAATGTTAAAAGGGTCTATTGTGGGTCTATATTTTGAATATAATTTTACATGACCTTTATAGCCACACTGAAGCAACAATAGATAGTTTACTTCAGATCTTGCAAATAAATGAAAGGATACATAAACATCTATTCAGACAAAGATGATGCTCTTCTGATTGGCTGTGATTTGTGATTCCTTTTTTCTCAGAGCTGTGGCACATCTGGTAATAGCCCCCCACACATCAATCCCGGTAAATTACCGTAAAAATGCCAGAACGACTTTACCGGTAAATTCAAAAATGTGCTGTTCACACAAGCAACAGCGTTCTGGCTTTTTACCGGTAACAGACCATTCACACATCAGTTCCAAAATATCAGTAAACCCTGTGATGATGTAATTAACCGGAAGTTTATGCCTTGTTCCTGAAGAAAGCAAGTTTAGTTTCGGTATCACTCCAATTTGAAGACATTTGTAAACTGTCCTGGGTAAATGTGTCATCTGCGTCATAATTTTATGAATGGCTCAGAGCCATTGCTCTTTCAACGGCTTCTGATTGGTCCAAATCACTTTTTACATCAGCGTGTTCACACAGCGTATAATTTACTGGTAAAGATTACATCTTCGTTTACTGGTAAATTACCGGAACCAATTTACCGGTATTTTTTTAAATGTCCTGTTCACACATGATCTGTTCCTGGTAATTTACCAGTAAAGACTGTATGTGAAAGGGGCTGTTGACAGACAAATTGTTTGTTGCTGGAATATTATTGTATTGCTTCTGATTATGACACAGTGTTGGTGTTCTTTAAAAAAAAAAAAAATGTTCCAATCCAACAAACATTTTCTGGTTCATGCGCCTGAGTTGTCGGTTCCAGAGCACACTCCTGTTGCATTTCCTGTTTCTCTCATGACAGCTTCCGTTCCAGGATGAGTCTTTTCCTCTTTCTTTAATGGCAACACACTCTTAACCCTATAAAGCCTCCTGTATCATATTTGATAAACAAATTTCTAAGGCCTCTAAATGATCAACATGATCAAAATGGTCTGATTTTATAAAGTAAATGTAAGAATAAATGTTATATTATGAGTTATATTCAAAGATGAGCACTTACTAGACTGAAGCAACTTAGGTTTACTTGATTATTCATACATCATTTAAAAAATAAATCAAATAAAAATCAAATATTCATAAGGCTTTTGAGGAAAGGTTTTTTTTTTATTTTTTATTTTTTTTACATCTCTCACTCATCAGTGTATTGCATTGCATTATATGTTTTGCCCCACATAATAAAAACTACTTTGATCATAAAATTGTCTTACATATTAATCATCTTACTAAGGCATATTATTGGGAGATACTGAGCGTCTACTGATATTTATATGCATTTTATGTAAAAAGTCTGTTATACTGTTATAAAGATCTTATTGATTCACATTACAATCTATCAGAAGCTTTTTTTTTTTAAAACATGCACCAAATTGTATATTTTCGCTAGGTTTTGGGCATCTAAATAATAAATCTAAATAATTTTTCCACCTCAAATACGAGCTCCATATTCTCCTATATCATACTATGAGCCATAAAAGCCTGATGTATCAAATCATATTTTTTATTTTGAAAGGTTCAATAAACTGATTGTATTATTTCATATATCAGATTCCAAAAAGAACATTTAACATCCATGGAACCTTTCCATTGCATTCGGGCTTTGGGGAGCCAAAAATGGTTCTTCTGAGGAATCACTGTGAAAACCTCTTTTATTGAGCTCATTCCATGGCCACGTCAGAGCCCATGTCAATGACCACCAAAGTCAGCTCATGTATCCATCTGCCACAGTCACTAAACCAGGGCTCACGTATGTCACAGACCCCTACTCAGCGCCAAATTCCACATCTGTCCCAGAGCCAACACCTAAATCCACATCTGCCATTAAGTCACAGCCAAAGATTGTAATTGAACAACAGTCTATGTTAGCCAATGAGCCATAGCCACAGTCTACCTCTGAACTACAGCCATTAGGCCATAGTCTGAACCCCAAGAGCCACAATGGCACCAAAAATGTACAGTGGATGTCTTCTGAAGGATTAAATAGATTCTAAATATTTTGGGCATGTTGGTTATGTAAAAAAACATGTTCATAAACTGCAAGTGAGTTGGTGTGTTTGTGCAATCATGTTTACCTTAATGTACTGTACGTCTGACACAGCTCTGACAGAATAGTCTGGCACATAGATCTGCAGGAAGGCGTTGAGCTGGTTGTTACTGCTGCCCAGTGACGGTGTGATGGATTCAATCCGCTCGCTACGATTTAACGAGTCAGAATGGTTCAGTCCAAATGGCCGAGGAGGGGATTTGTTCTCTGCAGAGGAAAAAGGAAAGCATTGGGACTACAATGATCAGGACAAACATAAAACACGTAAAATCAAGAGCACGATAGGGAGGGGGGGGACACAATGTAAAACTTATCAGCCTTGCTCATTAATATTAATTATCTGACCTGATGTAGCAACAATGGCTCAACCAATGACACGAGTTTGGGGCGGGACTATCTGTTTGTCAGAGTAATGATAGAATTGGGGAGTGTTTCCAAACCTGTCTGAAAAACGCTTTTTTTTTTATCTGAATGACACGCTTTACAAATCAATTAACATTTAAGTACCCTAGCACTTTTTTAATAATTGATATGAATAAAAAAAATTAATAAATGAATATTTTTACTCAGCTAGCAGGCATTAAATTGATCGTGACTGTAAATACTTTTTTTTAGCACCAAATCATCAAATTAGAATGATTTCTGAAATATCACGTGACACTGAAAACTGGAGTAACGGGAGGAATGCATCACAGGGGGAAAACACATTTTAAAATATTTCACAATATTAATATGTTTACTGTATATTTGATATAATAAATGCAGCATTGGTGAGTAAAATAGACTTCTTTCAACAATTCTACAAGACTCCAAACTTTCAAACAGTAGTGTATGTTTATAGATGTTTATGGCTTTTTAGTACACTGAACCCTTTAGTGACTAGACCTTCAAATCCAGCTTTATAGAGACAATAATTAGCACATGGTATATTATGAATTTATAATAGCTTGTAACAGCTTTTTAGAACTCAATAATTGCATTGCTAGTTATGAAGGGGGTGTTTCATGTATGTAAAAGGGTTGCCGCTGGCAAGAGTATGATAAAAAGCCTAAGAGCTTTTCAAAGTGAAGACTGGCTTGTTTTTTAATTAAACACAGCTTATGTTTTCCACTTCATAAAGAGGGGGAATTTACAAGTGCACACACACAAACATACTGACTTTACTCACACAAAATACTTGCTAACAGACACTCAAATGAGCACACTTCCACACTCCAGCACATATATGTATTCTTTCTTTCATTGTTTCTCCTACACATAAACGCACATATAAATACACACACACACAGGTTTCCACAGTGGGGTGTGTTAATGCCACAATTTGGTTGGAATGTATGTAATCCGTGTTTGGATGTGTGAGTGGAGTGGGGGAGCCACCGCGTCTTTAGTTCAAGGCTCCAATGCTGGCCTGAAGGGGCCCAACTCTGAACCCTACATGCTGGTAGTCAGCATGAGGTTTGTGAGAACCGGGAACAGTGTGTGTGTGGGTGACTATGTACAGAGGTGTGTGTGTGTGTGCGTATGGCCCCGCTGTCGCCAGGAGGCCTGCGAAGTAGAAATGTGTGGGAGGAATTCTGTGGGTTTACTGTAACATACGGTATGATTTACAGTAACAGACAGACTAATGTCTGACCTTGTCATTGTTTGATTAGTCATTTTGGTTTAACTATACCTGGAGATCCAGCAACAGACTCAGCCCTAATGACCACAAAGGTACGAGAAACTGCAGGGAAGAATAAAGAATAGGAGGAAAAGAAAAGCATCACAAGAATGTGGGAAACAAAAAGGTGGCTGAAAGGTAGAACTGAAGAGCTACAGGAGTAAAGAAATCACTAAATACCACTTGTTTTAATCCACATTAGAAAATATTCTCCATTCCCACATAACAAAGCACTTTTAGTATTACTGTAGGCCCATTTTCTCACCACCAGAGGTCACCTATGTTCTGTGATAGTCCCCTAACTAGTGGCACATGTGACACTTGGTTAAAATTTGGCATACTATTCAACCCCTATCAATTTCTGATGGATCTAACTATGTTAAAAATTATTTGAAAATACCCTATAGATATTTAAAAAAGAGTCAGTGGATACTTCCCCCCAAATACTTTATATATTTATGTTCAGTTGGATCAATGAAATTTGTAATCTACGAAGTAGAAGAATATAACACTGGAAGAACTAGAATTAAAATCAGTAAAAAGTCACTAGTCACAGGTCTACATTGCAGTTCTAAGTTGCTTGATAAGCTACAGTATATATATTAAAGACCCACTGAAGTGCCTTGGAACTCGCAACTTTGTATGAAACAAGAAGCTAAGGCGGGACATATTGAATGGCTCCTCCCCCTTTTCAAATAGCCAATAGCGTTTAGTTTACCTCACAGACTGCAAGTAGTTCCATGGAAGCGAATCAAAATGCTGATGATACATTGGATTCAATAGTAGAGGATTCATTCATTTCATTCTTAAGCAACGTACAGTTAAAAAGCAGAATAAAACTCGAGCGTTTGAGCAACCGAACACAGATCTCCAACCCATATTGCTCCGTGACGTGTCAACAGTCGTTTTGGCCAGGTGGTATTTATAGCATAGGGGGCGGGAGTCGCGGGACACCTTAGATTCTACAGAACATTTGATTGGACAGAAGATGTGATGAGAAGCTGAAGTCCGCGGTCATAAAAATCTGTGATCCATTTTAGCGGAAATGAGAGTAAGTTTTGAATGATTATATCTCCTAAATGCAAATTTTGTCATTGTTTTGGAACACACAAGCTTATTCATAACCTTAATGCTAACATATTCATACTAAAAGCTAAAAAAAACAAACATACATTTTGATTTCAGGGGGCATTTAAACTATAATACTTGGCAGTATAATGATTTATTATGATTATGAATAAAAATTATAAAAATTTCTATTCATCCATCCATTTTCCAAACCGCTCGTCTTATGCATGATTGCTATAATAACAATAATAATAAATGTTATTATTTATAGAACATTAGAGTCTTTTATCATTTGTATTTATATACTAATGAATACTGAACACTGATAGCTGCACAAATAGTCTACTGTGGAATACACAATATCTCAGTTGTTTAACAGATTTCTTCTGAGTGCAAAACAAATGATAGTCTCAAATTCTCTTGCCATTCTAAATGCCATGTGACCTCTGGAACAAAGCTTCTGTGACATGGTGTTATTTTCTGATAGTGTATACAATAATACAATAATGCCAGACTGGGATTAGTGCATCATAGTACCAAATCATAGTACATTGAAAACAGTATGTCAAATGTGCCAGAATGAGGCTCCGCTTCCTGTCGATCTTCAAAGTATGTATCCGTGCATATACTTTTTGGGCTAATGCTGCCCACAACTGCTTGCACTGTTGCAGGGTATGTGGGTGTATCCTGTGGTATCGACTGAATTTTGTATTGCAGTTTTATTATTATTTTAAACCAGCATAAAACATCTAATGTAAAGTGTGTAATTTTTCTAAAATATTTAGGCCTACATTTAAAATGTATGTATTTAAATTGCATTGGTTTACAGTTTTAACATTAACAAACTAATATACCTAATGTGTCATACTTGAGTTAAACGGGCTAGAAAGAAGCAAGATTTCTGCACTCCCAAAAAATCATGGAATAGTTTTTAATAAGTTTAAGTTTATTGTCCTTTTGGAAATTATATTATATTTTATTTGAATAATCATATTTTCAAAAAAGCATTTATTCAAATGGCTTAGAGTAAGCACAAATCTTTTCATTGTGAAAACAATTACATTTATTCAGTTAAAAAGTATAAATATGTCTAGCTATGGAACAAGTAAGATTCAATTAGTTGTTGATGATAAATATATAAACCTGGTAATTGTGTATTTAAAAGACATTCAGTTTATTAGTACTATTACAGAAATCCTACCTGTTTCTTACGTTTTATGTATGACAGACAAATATGCATCATATTAAGTTTATTAGTTTATGTTAAAACTGTAATCCAAATCTAAGAAAAGTTTATATGAAATTCAAACACATAAACCTTAAATACCAGTAAGTACAGCGCACATAGCATATAGGTTACTTTTCGTACTTAGTAGAAATACCGTATGCAAATGAATGTATTATTTGTATTTACCTGGAGAAGCGGTGAGAGCCATGATCCCATAGGAGGAGAAAGCTCCAGCTTCAAACTTCATTCCCTCCTTCCCTGCCTCCACTTCCACCTTCCCCTTAGAGAACAGATCACATTGAAGGCCAGACTTTCAATACAGCTAAGATTTATTTATTTTTTTAAATAACTTTAAGTGGATAGTTTTACATCTAATGGAGGTTTGTGCAAAATAAGGCTTTCAGTATTTCCTTTAGAAGCATGTCTGTCTTTAACTATACTCACTGAACTAAACATTCATCTTTTACGTAGGTACCCTAGTTCTTTCATACTGGGCGTGTTAAATACTTGCGAAAATCCCAGCTTGTTCTAGGCTAATAACCTCAATCCTTTCTCTCTATGCCCTCCACGGTCCTGGACCAAACAACCAAGCTGACCTGCAGAATGAGGATGAAATAGTCCACGGGCTTGTTGCGGTGGAAAAGGTAATGCTCGATGGCCTTCTTATTCTTCTCATTATATTTGACCTCCTGGATGACGTTGGGGTGCTTGAGAAGACGCAGAAGGATCTTTTCAGACATCTGGCTGGGACTGAATAACTCAACTTCTGTAAGGCAAAAGAAGACATGACATCATCTTCCTGTTCCTGTGGGTTTTTCACAATTGAAATTGTTACCTCAGAGCCATTCTAAACCATGGTTAAAGGTAATATTGCATTTTCAGGTTTTTAAAACATCACACTGTATATTAGTAAACCCAGAGTAAATGATGCTCTAACATAATTATTTTTGGGACGAACACAGCTTGTAGCAGGCAAATACTCTGTTTTAATAACTGCTTATCCATCGGTGACACTGTTCTGACTGTTTAAAGTCTTCTGAAACATACAAAAGCAAAAACAAATTTTCATTCCTGTTAACACCGTCAGCTTTCAACATTTTATTGTTCTCTCAAAAGCTGAAACTTAACAGAGTGTGAAAGTTTCTGTGACTACCAAGTTTATGAATAAGCAATGTTATATTATGATGGTTGCCTGTTGCTAAATAACTCATTGTAACATTGTTCTGTTTACAGTATATGTGTCACCTGGCAGCTGATCGCTCCTTGACCAGGGAACGCTAATAGTATTGTATTTGTTAATCAATGATTAGCGTAAGCCACAAAGGGGAAAGTTTTTACCAAATCCTGGAATTAGGTTTAACGGGGAATACCACTCAGAATGGTTTGTCTCTATTATACACAAACACCCTTGGGACCATTTAACAGCAGCTTGATGGATAGTAACGCAAAGGGTAATGACTTGTAGGGGGCTGTGCCAAATGCCTGAAGATTTCTAAAAGAATGCAAGAATCAGCAATGCAGGCTGTATTTATTTGATCAAATATTACAGTAAAACAAATTTAAATTGTCTTCAATTTAAGCATATTTTAAAAAGTAGTTTATTCATGTGATGCAAAGCTGAATATTCAGCAGCCATTAATATAGCCTTCAGTGTCACATGATCCTTCAGAAATCATAATGATATGCTGATGTGCAGCTCAAGAAACATTGATTTTTATTATCAATGTTGAAAACAGTCATGCTGCTTAATATTTTTTGTGGAAACTGTGATATATTTTTTCAGGATTCATTGATGAATACAAAGTTGAAAAGAACGGCATTTATTTGAATGTTGAATTTATATTATAAATGTCTTTAGTGTAATTTTTTTTTTTAATACATTGTATGTATTCTTAGTCTTACTGAACAAAAGTAACATTTTCTTTAAAAAAAAAAAAGTTACTGACCTCAAACTTTTAAACAGTATTGTAAATGGCTACTAAAAAACAGCTTACAGAAAACAAATGACAATTTCAGGCAGACTCTGGTTTGTTGCAATAGAAGAGGTAATGTCTTAAGATAAAACATTTATTTACACTAATATTAACAAATGTATTCTATACATTAGAAATATAAAGTGCTTTCTAGGAGACACATACACCATGAAACAAAATGTGGTAGCTTAGTGAGAGATGATCTCTGCTGTGAAAAACAACAACAGCATGTTTTTAATTACTTCTTTCAGCTGTTTTTCCATGGCTTTGAGATAGAGATCATTATGTTATACACTAATAAAGCAGGCCACCACTCTCTAAATATAGCCCAAACTTTAGTATACAAACAACATCAATATCATGACTTCCACCAAAAACTTCCGTAATTTACCTATTTAAAAAAAGTTGCTTTAGATGTTGGTTATACGGTAAAAGTGACAGTAAAGATTTTTACAATGTTACAAAATATATCCATTTCAAATAAATGCTATTCTTTTCAACTTTCTATTCATAAAAGAATCCTGGAAAAAAAAGTCATGGTTTCCACATAAATATTAAGCAAAACAACCATATTCAACATTAATAATAATAAGAAAGGTTTCTTAACACCAAATCAGCATATTAGAATGATTTCTGAAGGATCATGTGACACTGAAGACTGGAGAAATAGCTGCTTAAAAATCTATTTTGCCATCAGAGGAATAAATAACATTTTACAATATGTTAAAAACAGTTATTTTAATGTTTTAATAATATCTCACAATATTACTGTTTTAATGTATATTTTGTCACATAAATGCAGCTTTGGAAAGCATAAGAGACCCCAACTTTTTGAAAAGCACTGTATGGTATTTATCTAATATGAGATTTCATGTTTAATCAAATTGCTTCCCACAGTCTGGGTTTAAAACAAACATCTGTCAATGCAGTACAGCAACAAAAACGTTAACAATCACAAAAATCCTACTCTGGCTTACACACCAAATCTTTTTCCTTTCTTGGAGAAACACACTATGAAACAAAAAAAGTAACAAACAAAAAGTAAGACAGAAAGAGTGAGAAAAGATGTTTTCTCTTAGCTGCTTGCAAGGTTTTTAAGGTGCAGGAAGTCATTCTTCTATACACTAACCCAAAGCAGCTGCTTCTTTTTAAAAGACATCATGGCATGACTTTCACCAAAACCAGAGGCAAATCTCCTCCCCTGTGTGAGCACCCTAACCATACTACAGTCACAGGACACACTGGGGTAAATCAAGCAGCAATGCAGTGCACTTGCCTGTTGCTAGGAAACGCAGAGTAGCCAGTAGAAGCTGAGGTGATATTTTAACCTTCATTTCATTGTCCATGTGCTTGAAAGCCGAGAAATCCTGCTTCCTCTCTCGATGGGCGATTTTCTTTTTTGTTTTGTTGTCGGCTGTCAGAAAAAATGGGATGACAGAGGAAGAAAGTTTTTTAATTAAATTCTTGAATGATGTGTAAAACATCTTGCCTCATATGTTTGTGAAAATATTTGCAATGACACCTAAAAAGGTTTTTGGGTAACACTTTACAACAAGGTTCCATTTTTTTTACATTAGTTTACCCCATTGGTTGACATGAACTACCAGTGAAAAATACTCTAAAGCCTTTGTTAATCATAATTAATGTTAATTTAAACATTTACTAATACATTGTTAAAATCTAAATTTGTATCTGTTAATATTATTTAATGGGCCTGAGCTGACATGAACTAACAATTAACAGTTTTATTTTTAATAACTAATGTTAACAAAGATTAATAAATACTGTTGTTAGTTAATGTTAATGCATAAACTGTAACACTGATCCAAAGAAGACAAAGATGATTAGGAAATAATACAAGATTTATTAAATAACTCAGATTAGGTAGGAAAATAACGATCCAAACTATGCGAGACGGTGTGCTACGCACAAACAATACCAGACAATGATTAATACAAACAGAAGAACTTATATAGACAGAGATAATGAACTAAATAAGCAGCTGTGATAATTGAGTTAGTGTCCATGGAAACAGATGAGTGGTGGGAAACTGAACATATGACTGAAAATAACAAACTAAAAGTCCATGAAAATGAAACTAAGATCAAAATGGCATTCAAATAGGACAGAACTGTGACAGTACGTCCCCTGTCGGAAGGTGACCTCACGCCAAAACAGATGCGGTGAGGGAGGAAAGGTGGGGGCTCGGGGGGTGGACGAGGAGCTGATGAAGGGCTGATGAGAGGATATGGCGGAAGGCTGGTAAAAGCAGGTAGGATAGACCAAGGAGTTGATGATGGAGGAAGAAGCCAAGGAGGAGATGATGGACGGAGTAGCCAGATGGTGATGACCCAAAGCTCAGCCAAGACGATAGCCCAAGGCGGAGTCGATGGAGGGAGGAGCCAAGATGTTGACGTGGGCGACGACATCCGCGGGACGACCAACGGAGACAGAGCCTATGTTAGGGGATCCCAGGGCGCAGACAGAAAGCTGATGGACCTAAGCGATGCAGCTAGTGCTGGAGACCAAAGCAGAGCATCGGCAATGATCGTTCGAGGTGAAACCGGAGCATCCGAGGACCCAGGTGAAGCCGTAGGAAGGGCGGAGCCCGCTGGAGCCAAAGGGGTAGAGAGCCGGAGTGCCGCAAATTGATTGTAAGTCCACAGCGCAGGCAGAGTGACGGCTGACCGAGGTGGAGCCGGAGGGATGAGGGAGCCTGGTGAAGCCACAAGGACAAGGATCTCAGGTGGAGCCGAGGGTGGGAGGAGCCAACCCTCACTGACTTCTCTGTCTGGACTCACTTCACTTCGCTGACTAGTCGACAGGCAGAGGCGGAGCGGAGGGATCAGTGGCCGGAAGCAAAGCCGAGGGATCCTAACGCTTAGGTGAAGCTGGTGAGAACACAAGGCGTCACAGGGAAAGGTGAAGGGCTGCAGGAAACCAGCTGAGGCAGGGCTTAAGGACTGGCTGAGATCTACAGTGGAGGCGGGAGAGGGAGGCTGGGTGGGTGGGATCATTGGTAAATCCGTGTTTTTGCTGGGTTATGATACGGTGATGATAGTTCTGATGATAAAAGGACAGGGTGGGAAGCACCGCTTCAAAGTCCCAATCAATTAACCAGTCTCCTGTGTCAAGCTCCACCAGGACTGCTACCTGGACGATGATTGGTCGCTCACACCCCTGGTCAGACATATGCTGGTGCTTCGGCTCCGGAATGTTATTAGGTGCTGTCGTCACAGGCTCAGTGTTTGCGGCGGGAGGAAGCTCTCCATCTGCGGGGGGTTCTGGCGTTGTCGTCTCCGTGGTTAGGGGTGGTGGTAGGCTGGGCTCTGAGTCTGGCTGTGGTCTGGATCAGGGGTAGGCACTCTCCAGACACCGGATGATGGCCTCCTTCCAATTAAGTCCTGTGGTGTCTGGGAGGTCTACAGCAGGGGTGGGCAACTTCGGTCCTGGAGGGCCACTGTCCTACAGAGTTTAGCTCCAACCCTGAAAAAATCACCTGCCTGTAATTTTCTAGTAATCCTGAGGACCTTGATTAGCTTGTTCAGGTGTGTTTGATTAGGGTTGAAGCTAAACTCTGTAGGACAGTGGCCCTCCAGGACCGGAGTTGCCCGCCCCTGGTCTACAGGATAGAAGTAGTTTCCCCCGACCCAGAAGAGAGACTTTAACGTCTCATCATTGAAGGCAGTATTTAAAGCGAGCTGACAGAACTGAAGCGAAAAGAGGATTAGAGGAAGCCCTTTTCAGGCTAGGGCAGCAGATTCCGCTACATAATCCATTCTTGGGTCCAGTATTCTGTAACGCTGATCCGAAGACGACAAAGAGTATTAGGAAATAAAACAAGATGTATTAAATGACTCAGAATAGGCAGGCAAATAACAATCCAAACAATGCGAAACAATGAACTCAATAAGCAGCTGTGATAATTGAGTAAGTGTCCATGGAAACAGATGAGTGGCGGGAAACTGAACAAAGGAACACATGTGACTGAAAATAACAAATGAAAAGCCCATGAAAATTAAACTAAGATCAAAATAGCCCCCAAACAGAACAGAACTGTGACATAAACTAAAGTTAACTAATGGACCTCATTGTAAAACCATTCACCGTTAAATCCCATGTGACATGATGAAATGGCCGCCAGGTACACTTTGATCATAGAGAAGGCCTTCCCTTCATCTAGTATCTCCAGAAGGAGGAAAGAATGTCAGGTACTGAGGAAAGGAATGGTATCCTTTGTCTTTCCTGACACCATGCTTAAAATTTTCACCACTTCACCTTAGAGATCTGGTGGATTGCGCTCTAGCACTCTGGATGGTAAAAATCACATTCTGGGGCCTAGAGCATTCAGATTAAACCTCTAACAGGCCAGATCCAGAAATTTCACCTCTGCGGATGTGGATGAAAAATCATCTCCTCTGCCCATGGCCTCTATGGCTATAATGGAGCTATTAAGATCACTCTCTCCCTCTGCGACCTGATTCTGGACAGAGTGGGGAGGATGAGGTTTATAGGTGGGGAGGATGGGGCTTATAGGTGGGAAGGCATTTAACAGGGTCTCTGGCCAAGGATGTGCTGATGCATCCATCCCTTGACACAACTGTCTCCTTTAGTGAGAAGAACAGGGGACAATGGGTGTTCTCATCCGAAGCAAACAGATACACATCTGCCTGGCTATATTTATCCAATAACTCCTGAACCACCTCTGGGTGGAGCCTCCATTCCCCTGAGTGATGATTCCCCCTCGACAACAGGTCTGCCCCAATATTTACCAGGCCTGGAACGTCTGCTGCTCTGAGGGACAGCAAGTGTGTCCTGTTCTATAGCACTCTCAGATGTATGAGCATGCCTGTATTTATAAGAAACAACTGTTGTGCTGTCTGATCTGACTAAAACATGACAGCCTTTTATTTGCAGGAGGGAGTATTTAAGATCCAAAGATATTGCCAGGCACTCCAGACAATGTATATTTATTAGTTTGACTGGTTCTGTCCATACTCCACTCCCTCCATGATCGCTCCACAGCCCTGTGAGGACACGTCTGTAGTGTCCACCTTGCAGTCTGAAATCACTCCCATTGACAACCCCTCCCTCAAGAATTATTTGTCTCGCCAAATGAGCAGAGCCCTAAGAGAGTGGGTTGAGACGTGCACCTTCTTGTGCAGACATATGGAGGAATTTTATTCCAGAGAAGAGGTCCATTTCTGACAATATCTCATGAAATGAACAACAGCCCCAAAAGCCCTACTGCCAGTCCAAGCCATATCATACAAAGCCAAAAAGAGATTGTCCAACCAGGCAAAACTGATTCACACAGTTCCATAAACTCTCCCTTCTCTGCTCCGAGAAGGTTGCCCAGTAAGTTGAGTTCAGGTCCAAACCAAGAAATACCACTAATTGTGTTGGGGTTAATAAGCTCTTCCTCTGGTACACTATGAACCCCAAAGAATTAAAATGTATTAATACTGCCCATGTATACACCCCCGCCATCTCCCTTGATCTGGCACAGATTAACCAGTTGAAATGCTGATATCCTTATGCCCTATTGAACTACTACTTGAAGTCTGTGCAAACAAGTGCGACTTGCTTTCTACCAGTGCTGTGGGTGGCGTTCTGACCAATACAGTTTCTACAGGGTGCTTGTGTATAACAGTATTGTGATAAAAACAATCACTCTTCATGAGATTTTGTATGATAAAATTGTCTGAATTTAGAAAGGGGAAAATACAAGAGGCCACACTGTGTTTTTGTGTGTAAACTGCTTTATTTGATTCGACAACACAGGGGAAACGAGTGTGTTAAAGTACTTCTTGACATTCTGTACTCGACCCCGGGGTGTATGTGGTTGTTGGTGAGTACTTTTGTTTCACACCACTGTTCTCCGGGGGATTTGTGAAGACAGCAAGATAAAGATTTGGGTTTGTGAAACCGCCGGTTTCTTCCTTCTGCCCCTCGCAGCTGAGGTGGGTGGGGGCCTGGCCTTTGTCACCTGATCATAAGACTTTCGTTGCCAGGAGGAAGGTTGTTTATCCTGTTCATACAGAACCCCCACCCCTTCTAAAAAATCAATGCTTAGAACTGATCAGATCTTTGAGGTGGCTTAGGGGCGACGGTGGATAATTTGAATGCCGATGGGGGATCCAGATGGCCTGTCAATGAGGCCTTCATTGGCGACATGTGAGACCAGCCCATTTCCTGCACTCCCCCATGTCTAGCAAGGATAAGCCATACACTGGGACTCTGGATAACAGTGGTCTTTCCCAGTATTTCATCCATGCAATTCTGGAAAGGTGGAAGTGTTTGATGAACTGTCAAGGTGGTAGGAAGGAGGAAATTATTGTCTTGCCTTCAGCATTTCAACCAGTTCACCACCTGACGGCAAGCCTTGTGCAGAGTTACACACCTTGCTGCCATCTGCTGTTCGTCTACCCCTGTAAGATAACCCGGGGACTCTGTTTGGGAACAAACAGATCTTCCAAGTCAGCGATGGAAATGGAATCGTCGTCCGGTAAGACCTTCAGGAATGGTTCGATTTCCATTTGAAAGCGACCGGTTCCCCAAGCACATCCGAAGGAGTAAGCTGGTCAGCCTAACTTGTTATTGACATAGGAAATTCTGTGTCCTCCGGAGATGCCGTGCTGTCTCTCCCCAGTAAGGGATTGCAAAACACGTCATGTACACCACTCTCCTGCGCAGCACTCCAGGTGAAAGTTTACTGCACTGCTTACAGGAGATTGGTGTCTGTATTGCTGCTTGGGCATGCCCTGGGCTCAGACACGCCGGGCATACCACATGTGGATCCCTAGTTGCAATAGTTGTGAATTCACATTCCCTAGGACAAGTGTGTGAAGGTGCTCTGGACTTGTTAGGCTTCATAGAAGAAGCCATGTTCAAGTGGTAAGTTAACTTTTTGTCTATTATATATGCTTGGTTAAGCAGTTCACTACACTTCTTTTTTTTATTTGGCCTGACGCTCTATGATAAGTGGTAGCTTGTCTTTTGGACAGTTTAGTCTTGTCAAACTAACACTAAGTGTACTGAAAGAAAGGGCTCGTAGCTTGTATGCCACGAGTAAAGAGAGGTAGGATGCAATTTTGACACAGCACTGCTGTTTATATAGGATGGGGTGTGCTTCCTGGGAGGTGTGATTACATAGGGCTTCATGGATGGCCATACAAGAGGCCTTTCCCATAGTGAGATGTCAAACGAGTCGACCGATAGAGAACTAATGTTAACTAATTAAACCTTGTTGTAAAGTGTTATCATGAAAGGTAAAGTTTTTTTTAATGTCATGCTATTGAAATTTATATACTACATTAAACTACTACATTAAAAATGCTAGTATTGTATAACTATTTCATAAGACATTAGATACAGGACAAAATCCACATTTCTCCATGACACTGTCATTTTACAGAATTTCACAATGTACTATTTAAACTGCTCTTTGTAAAAACATGCAAAAGTACATGACATTCATAGCACATACTATATAAGTCTGTCTCATCCAAGATTTCAGACTTGATGATTTCTTCAATGACATCCTCCAGGGTGATAATGCCAAGAACTTCGTAGAAGGGGTCGCCTTCTCCTTCGTTGTTAACCCGCTGGACTATTGCCAGGTGAGATTTACCTAGAAAATAATACATTTGTTTAGAGGTCGATTAAGACGCACACCATTCTTATTTTAAAGTTTAAGCTGTTTGCATATAAAGGAATATTTAATGTGTTAAAATGTAATCAAGCTTAAAGTTATAGTTTACTCAAAAATGACAATTCTGCCATAATTTACTCTTAGGAGTAAATATGACTATTTTCTCTTTAGAATAAAAAAATAAGATATTTTAAGTAATTTTTCAACATTTTTTGTCCATAGATCGAAAGTCAATGGGGTCCAAAACATATGAAAAAATGAATGCTGAAGAAAGACAAACACCTCTAGGCTAGAGGTGTCTAAGGTTTGGAGTGACATGCATGTGTGTAAATAATGTCAGAATTTTCATTTCTCACCACACACACATATCCTACAATGAATAACTGTTGTTGGCAGCCTGATAATGGTATTAGCATAAAAATGTTTGGCAACGGCAACAATCCTATAGTGGTTTCTACACCAAATCTTAACAAATTATCCAACATATGTACAGTACCTGTACAACCAACACTCTAGAGTATATCAGAGCATCTATGACAAGAAGCCACACTCTCTCCCTCTGCTAAGTTCAAAAGTCTGACCCTGTTTCCCAAAACACCTAAGTGTTTTGTCTTTGATATTGAAGGTCTAGAGGTCTAGAGTAACTGGGTTCAGTCTCAAAATACAGTGTATTGTGTCTTTGAACAAAAGTAGTCCAGTCTTGGTGAGATATCTCCACTGGAGTGGACAAACATGTCATAAGCATTGTGCCGTCTAAAAAAACTTTTAAAGTAAGATTGAATGAGCTCCTGCTTCTGATAATTGGTGTTTATTTCAACTAAATAAAAACTGAAACCCTGTAAAAGGACAAGGGTGAAACTTTCAAGTTTCTCCTGAAGCTTTAATACATATCCCAAAGACAAAAGTGAAAACCTCTTTTTGTTTATTCTATCAGGAAAAACACCAAACAAATTCTTTGCCTTTTCTCAGCTTGTGAACTTTTAGAAGGAATTTTCCAGAGGGCCAGGCTAATATTAGACCTGAAATGAAGTTTCCATTCCACTTGGGCAATATTCTCACCAAAGCGACTGCTGGGTGATCTGATCTGTCTCAGAGCTGGTCGTTTATATGCAGATGGCCATTTGCTGAAATACTAGGAAGCCTGGGACGCACTTGTGGCAAACCCCATGACAACACACAAATAATGATTGGCTATAAATCTCTGCTTAAGGAGTGTGGCCTTAACTTGAGTGTGTGTACCTTATTTTCCTTATTTTACCACTGCAAGGACTTCAATTAACCAAAGGCATGTAGCTTGATTCCCTAAACATACCGGAATATGTTGGAACTAGTGTACTTTATGTTTGCAATCCTATGAGTTATTTTTTATATCACCAAATTTTGGAGTAAATGAAAAAAATTATAATAATAACTGAACAGTCTTAATACCCAAAGGTCACTTAGACCGATGACCTGATCTAGAATCCTTGTCCGAACCCATCTGCACAACACTATAAACTAAATCTCATTTAAGGTAAGATAAACCTTGTCAGTCAAATGACTAAACCTCAAAAAGAACACTTACTAGGAAACAAAGTTACACTAGTTATAAAGGGTGATTATGTTATATGTGACAATGAAGTAACTTGATGACAAAGGTCACCAGAGTTACCACAGAAAACAACTCCACAAGATAGTATTTAAATAATATCAGTCAATCCTTTGTATGCAAGTGGAAATGAATCACCCTTAAAGAGAGGACGTAAGAGCAAGGGTCAAGGGGTAGTAGAAGTCACAAGACTAAATAAATAAGTGCTCAAGCATTAAATCTCAGCACAAAAATAAGGGTTTATTCAGGCCACAGTGGAAAAAACATGTTTACTTTATGTATTTTCCTTCATAGGTTCCCTTGAGTACACCATATCTCACCCCTTCAAGGAAACAAGGATATTAGCTTCTACTCTGTTCCTGCTGGGATTATTTCTATCCCAAGGTAGAGAAAAAAAAAGAAGATTACAATTTTGTTTCATTATTTGTGGTCACAGCTTGAAAAAAAATAAAAAAATAAAACTCACTGGATTGAAGCTATACTGTTGTAAAAAAAAATGGCGTGTTTTATAATTCTGAGGATAAATATGCTTTTTTTATAAAATCACTGCAGTGGTTTCTAATGAATATCTGTTTGAATAATGGAAGATGGAGAAAACAGACAGTCATTATATTTGCAATTTAATCGGATGACATTAGGAAATCATGAAATGTGCTCCCGGGGGGCGGTTCAGCGAAAAGAGGAGGCGTGTTCCGACGCAAACGTTCCCTGGTGCTATTTTGCAGTTTCAGAAAACAATTCCGCCACAGACCAGGAAAAACCTAGTCTAAAGTCAGTGGCGCGTTATTCAGATGCTATTTTAAGGGCGCATACTTGGCCATAATGTAGCGTGTGCACAACGCGCATACACTTTGCTTCTCTCATCTACACAGGCGCAGCAGTTCCAATTTTTGCAAACCATACATAATTACAAGGAAAAATATTACCACACAAGGGAAATCATTGTGGTGTCCGTGAAGATGTGAAAAAATGCACATTTACCCAAATTATTATACGCCTGTTTAACCGAAGCTAATTTGGGTGGGTTTCTCCCATCCCCATATAATGTCACTTCTCTGTCTTTTACGGCCCTGACGAGAATGTCGGTCTCCTCGGCTGTGAACCGCTCCTGGCGTGCGCCTGGCAAATCCGCTGTTATAATAGCAATCCGCCATGGAACAAGCGTACCTGCTTTAAAAGGGAATGTGAGATGACGCTCTGATTGGTTTATTTCACGTTACGCCCAAACCATACCTATGAGTAATGTAGCTACTTCAGATCAACCCATTTTAGATTTGCGTCGGGCGCAAGAGTAATTTATCCCGCCGGTATAATAGCAATAGTGCCTGAGATACGTCCACAAAGTTACTTGCGTTTCGCGTTTGATACTTGTGTTTCAGATCGTTAAAATAGGGCCCTTAATGTTGCTTTGACACTTTTTATATTATGGTGTTGCAATGTATTGCAATGTATTGTGAGCTTTTTACTGCTCAAAAAAGTAAACTCTCTCAAACCTAACAAGTGGAATCTGCTGTGAAATTTGAGAAATCTTTCGCCCTCACACGAAATTCCTAATAGTGTGAATTCTTATTGAAAATATAATTTTACCCCTGAAAATTTGCCAAACAATGGTAAATAATGATAATTCTTTACTCACATATTCAGAAAAACTTAAAACAAAGGTACAAAAACCTAACCTTTTTTGAATGGTTAACACATGACATTTAGTGTGAAATCCAGACTTCAATCATTTTATTTCAAATTTATATCTCATGATTGCTTCATTCCTCATAATTGTGACTTCATATCTTATACTGTAAATTATTTAAAGTTGATCTCAGAATTACATGTTTTATTTCTTACTCTATGTGCTTTGTATACAGCGGTGGACAGTAAAGTCATTTTACTTTGTTACTGTATTTAAGTTAGCACTTAAGTACATTTTCCAAGTATCTGTTCAGTGATTTCTTCAGTTTGAAATTACGAGGAACAATATGTTTTATAAAATGTAGTGGGGTAAAAAGTTCGATATTACGCTTTGGAATGTAGTGAAGTAACAATCTTTCCCCCCCAAAATAAACATTCCCAAAGCATAATATTGTACATTTTACTTCACTACATTCCATACAAATGTCATAGGGTTACGTATGTAGCCCTGGTTCCCTGATAAGCCCATTCTGCTTAAGAGTCTGCCAGGCTGTACCTTACAGATCTAGAAAGGAGCATAGCCTTACTTTAACATCCATGCAGGAGAAGGCGACATATTAGGGAGTGGGTCACTTGACGAGTCAACCACCTCAACCTTAATCTGTACAGCTCTACTTTTAAAAAATTTTACAATATTGCTCTACCCATTAGGTGGGGAGCATAAGCCCAAACATAACCCCTTATTCCTATCTATTCACCAGTCATCTCCACTCACCAGACATCTCACGAAGAGCACAGCCCTGCTTACGTCTTTTACAATACAATGGGAGGGCAACAGACTCCTCGGGTCTGCTTTGATACCCAATGAAGGGCTAACAGGATGGAAAAATGGGCCAAACCGAAATCTGGACCATATTAACACGCCTAATCCATCTCAAGTCCTAATAAAGACTGGAGAGGAAAGGTTTTGAGTGTCAAGCTCAACTAGGGCTGGGCGATATCGCAAAAATAAAATAAAATAAAATAATAATAAATAAATAAAAATTAAAAAGATATATAAATAAATAAATAAATATATATCATGATAAAGTTTTTCATACCAGTCGATATTGATAATTATCACGATAAATGTCAAATCTTTATTTCTTTCAAGTTTAAAGGCATACTTTTGCCTTAGTGAAATTTGTAGAAACCAGACCATTCATTATGGTCTAAAACTACTCTTTATTATCAGAACATGACAAACACTTAATGTTTTTGAATTCTTTACACTTTTTCAGTAATTTTTCCATAACAAAATATCTTAATAGAAAAAATGGTGATATTGTTTCAAGTCATAAAACAGGTTTGTGTTGCCTGATTTTTTTTGGGATGCAGATGTAAATTTATGTTCATTAACAAAAACAGTAACATCTGTTAGTATGGTATATGGTAAAATGTATATATTCTGACTGTTTTAACCATTGGTCTTCCATAGTAGCATACATTTAGATCATAATAACCATAGTTAAAACCACACATTATAGCACCTCACTACCATGGTAAAATGTAACTATATGGTTTATATGGTATTTGTATGAGCCTAAATACATTGAGTATAAATGCACAAATGAAATTGCTTTTAAAAAAAATACTGTAATTATATTCCATTGATCCTTTAACATATTTAACACATCTATATTAATAGTATAACAACATTTTATATGATTATCCAACATTTCTGCCACAATTCCATGGTGCAGTTAGTGTTCCTACAGCAAATCCATGCTAAATGATGGCGATTTGTAGATTGAAAAGTCTTCTGATTGTATAGTTGCGCACAGTGTTTATCCCATTTGTCAGCGCTGTTTCATCTGGCTTTAAACTAGTTTAAATAAAGTCCACTTAATACTCATCATACAGTAAAGCTCCTAGTGTGCATAAGAGTGAAGAATAAAGCAACCATGAAGGAAAAGAGAGGGGTAAAGCCTAAATTTTATTATGCTCAATCATCTGTCTTTCCCTTCCTTTCCCTTCTTCTTCCCAGCACGGTGCCTCTTCCCCCTACTCCTCTGAGAACTCGTACAAGGAGAAGGACCAGAAGACTTTGGAAGAGCCTGGAACCGGCAAGGGATATATTTTATATCCCTATATATTCATCCCTATATATTCATTCATTATATATTCAGCAGTGCCGAAAAGCAAGGTGAGACGGAGGCATTAAGGAGGACGGTCTTTTAATTCTCCTTAACGCCCAACAGGTTAAACTACAAATACCTTTCTATCGCCACCACTGCCGCCATGGATAGGCCGATGAAGTGGGTTGACTGTTTAGTGGTGCGGAGGGGCCAGGTCTGTGGCTGTGAGCAGTTCAGTGACTACCTTAGGGGATAGACCCTCACCCTGGTACAAGGTATTACAGTAGGTCAGCCTGGTATGCCTGCAACACCACCATGATGGACAGGGCAGCACAAGCCTGACCTGTTGCCGCATACTATTGGCCAACCAGCCTAGATGTTATCTGGCATGGCTTGGATGGCAGAACAGGAGCATTTAGTGACAAAGAAGTCTCTGAGGAGTGATAGCTTGATATTTGCTTATCTCATATTCGAATAGCTCATTGTATGCAGGCCTTTGATAGGAGGGGAGAGTATTAGACTTAGTTGTAATGTCTGTTACGGACTCCATATCTAGTTCCTCAGAACCAGAAGCAAGCAATCTCCTCACGTCCAACCTGGAAGAAGCCGCTACACATATACGAGAGCCGCCGATCTAGCCAGAGAAGCTAGGGAGAGAGATCCCCACGATCACCCCCACTTTTCCACACAATGAAGCTGATGACGTGTTTGCAAGCACCCCTTTATACCCTTGGGCGCTCCCCGTGACGTCATCACACTGAATTGGCCTGTGGTATGGGCGTGAAGATAGCTGAATTGTGAACAAGTTGATTCTTTCCAATTAACCTGTTGAATTGGTTCACAAATCACACTGAAAGATTATTTTGTGAATCTGACTGATCCAACTGTAGCTGTTCTTGAAACAACAACTCTAAATTACAACTAAAATTAGCCAAAAACCAAGATATTGTCGGAGCTAGAGGGTACACAGACTAGGGCTGGGTAAAAAAATATTGATTTCTCGATTTTAATTGATTCTCATTTTTACGAACCGATATCTATTCTTAAATCCCAAGAATCGATTAGTCATCCTGTTTTCAGTTGATGAATGAATGGAACATTGTAGCGCCCATCCCACCCAATAAATCGCAATAATCTTTGTGCTTTGTTACTATTGATATAAAACAAAGTCTCAGATTTCAAATTACGTCCATTTTCTTACGAAATTCAAAAACATAAATACCGTTTTGGTATGAGCTCTGGCGCAGCTCAGCTCAAGAGAAGCCGCAGCGTGGAGTGCACATGATCTTCTCTTCCGCCTTAATAATACCAGTTACAGCGCGAAATAAAAATGAATGAGCATCTGAAAGTGTGTTAAAAGATAGAGTACAACTTATCGAAATCCGTATCATGTCACATGGAATCGCTCAATCATTGTTTCAACCGTGGAAAGACGTCAGTAAAACAGCTTGAAAACAATGTCATGTAACGATTTACCTCAGAAAAACCATATCCAGTGACCATAAACTCGTTAGTCAGCTAGAAAAATTAACTCTTCAGAGGAGCATTTTGCTAAATATATGCACCATATTAAATATACATTATAATGTTTAATGTTCTTCTATATTTAATGCATGTTTGAATAAATCTGGCAAGTTTTTATGACAGCCACCATTTATAATGTTTGTAATTTAAGTGTTTGTATACAAATCAGTAAATTTTTACCTTCAATATTATAGTAGGCTAATGAAGCCTAGTAGGCTACAACTGACTCCCATAGTTTACAGCATTAGTTAAGAGATTTGTTTTCCTTGAGAAAATGTTCCATGTATTATACCTGATATCCAAAATAATCAATATTGAATCGAGTCGAATCGGAATCATCGGAATTATAATATTTATAATCTGCTGTAAAAGGGTGAACTGTTGAATCACATTGAAACAAATTAAAGTGGAAATGTCTGCATTTGTGCAGCACTGTCTGTACAGGGAAGGCTATAGGTAAAATAACACAAATTAATGCCCATGCATCTTTCCTGCTGCTCTAGAAGTTTCAAATGATATAAAACTAGTATGTTTGTATTGAGTTTCTCTTTAAATATTATTGTGATGTCTGTACATTGAATTTTTATACCATCTGTACATATTTATTAATTGTTTAAATACACAATTGTGTTTTTCCCCCCCAAAAATAAAAAATACTACATGGTATATTACATGGTATATAATGTTTTGATTGTGTTTAACGAGTTTTTGGTAATGAAATATAAAGTTTGATTATTTGTAGTTCAATACTAAATGTCTGTAGTAATCTTTCATACTAGTGCTAAATAATGACTAGTGCTGGCTAAAATAAATACCGGACATGGTTCATCAATCAGTACTTTTTACTTTTGTTTCATAAGTACTCAAGAACTTTTACAGGAGTTAAAATTGAGTACTTGTACTTTTACTGCAATATTTTTAGGGTATCTGTACTTTAGCTCAAGTACTTGATTATTTTGTCCACCACTGTTTGTTTGTGTGTGCGTGCGTGCGTGTGTGTGTGCGTGCGTGCGTGCGTGCGTGCGTGCGTGCGTGTGTGTACCATGCATGTGTGTAACCAGTTGTAACTGCAACAACATTTATTTACTTATACTTTTATTTATTTACTTGCCACACGCCCAAACCCACTGTAAAATTTCACAGGTCCAAATTAACACTCCTCATAACCGTACATTGACCATAAAAAATAAAATAAAATAAACTATAAAAACTTCACAAACAATATTATTGCTTCAATATAAATCAATACAGGTAAAAAGAGATATGCAATATAATGCTAAACAGACATTTTCATTTGGTCACATTTGTTTAAATTGATCACTATTACAATCTTCAGCACTATCATCGTCAACGTCATCTTCATCCTTAAGACATTTACACATGTTGTATATCATTTAGTATCATTTAGTAGGGATAATAGCTAAGCAGTAATTTGTGATTGTAAGATGGCCACACAACCCTGCATGAGAACATCTACTGCTCCCCCTCAGCTCTTCTGAGACTCATTGTGTGCTCTTTTCCACCATTTCCAGTTTAAGTCTTGGAATGCAGTTTGTCATATTTTTCCATAGCCTAATTCCCACCATAAATAGTCACGAAACAGTCTCAGACAGACAGTGATCAGCCTTCTCAGAAAATATTTTAGTTCTGACAGCTACTGGGACACTGGAAATGAGCGGTGGGATATCACAGATTAAGTGACGTATTTCATAAGAGGACTTTCTGAGAAAATCATTACATTGTTATCCAAATGCTTGACCCTAAATTTCATTTGTAACCTTGTAACCATAACCTATAAATAGCTTTAATCTTTTAAAAAGATTGTGATCAAATAAAAGACGGGAAAAAAAATCTGGGTATTTATATCCAGATCTTGACATTACTTTATGTCAAGATCAGTAAATAATATTAGATGAATAATAATCTTAATATATCCACATATTTGACCTTTTTATGACAAAGGAAGTTTAGTTCTGATCGTAAAATAATATATGGTGCAACTCCCCCAAAATAATTAATAATTCATGAGATATTATGCTAAAAATATTTTTTACCTTAAAAATAAAGATTTTTTTTATTTGATTTTTTATGATTAGGGCCTTGGATGTGTACACATGTATTCAATGTATAAGGAAAATATATTCTTTTATTATTTTATGATGACAGGGAGTCATTAAATAGTATGAAAATAGATTTATAATAAATTATGAAACCAACATGAAAATTAACAATCTATGAACATACAACGAACTTGGCACATGCATTTTAAACTACATTTTTAAAAAGATTTTGGTAACGCCTTAAATTACAGCCTGCTAAGTATTGCATAAGTAAAACGAATTGACAGCGTAACTTAAATATTATGTATGTGTACAGTTTGGGGAATAAAGGGAAAATTAACAAATTATTGTATACTGTAAGTATTTTAGAACTAAGGGGAACTTATTCTACTATTGGGCAACAATCTTACGTTTGAGAGCAATTTAGTGAGAACATAAACTGCATACCTTTTTGTAATAAAAGTGTACCAATACATATAGGCTTTTTAAAAATTATAGGGTACATATCAGTGCATTTATACAGTATTTTTTATTTTAATTTTTCATAGCAAAAAGGTTCACTGATTAAGTTTGGTCTTCTTTGTTTCAAGGCAAGTAAAACAAACTATTTTATTTATATTTATATATATTTGTGTGTGTGGTGCCTGTTACTCTCTTATTCCATGAAGTTACAGGGTAAGTACAATAAAAAATACATACACACAATCTGATTCATTTCAAATGATAAAGTGCTGACAGAAAGTAGCACGTTTTGTCTCTCTTTTTCTGTTTCTCTTGCTTGGCTCCGAAAGTGCTACTTTCTGTCAGGACTTTAGTATTTGAAATAAAAAATGTTGTAAATTAATAAGAAATAAGTATTGTAAATGTGTTTTGAATTAAGTTGTTTCAAACAAAGGTTTAAGAGTCAATGTGATATGAGATTGTGTGTGTGTGTGTGTGTGTGTGTGTGTGTGTGTGTGTGTGTGTGTGTGTGTGTGTGTGTGTGTGTGTGTGTGTGTGTGTGTGTGTGTGTGTGTGTGTGTGTGTGTGTGTGAGTGATTTTATTGTACATACTCTGTAACTTAATGGAACAAGAGGGTAACAAGCACCACTTTTATTTACAACCCGCAGATGTCACATTTACCCTGTAACTACATGAAACGTCTCGGTTACGTATGTAACCCTCGTTCCCTGAGTACGGAACGGAGACGTTACGTCGTGACGATGAATGGGGTTTCACTTAAAAATTCTCTCACCTTCGAGAATACAAAACGAGCCAATGGCAAGAAAATGCCATGGGTCTGCGGAATTTGCATAGCGTAACTCCGCCCCACCTCGTGGGTATATAAGGAAGTACACTGTTTTTTATGTGTTTTCTTCTCTTTCCCATTTTTGTAATGTTCGCTGAGGTGGAGCTGCGATGAAATATTGTTCTTGTAAATACTTTCCAGCATTTCAGTAATAAAAGTGTACATCTTATGTACGGTGCTCGGCAGTGATCAAAAAGGATTTAAACAGTGAATTTTGAATCTCTTCTTGTAAACTCAGAGATGTGGATTCAGACGACAATTAAATTATCACACGACCTGTTTGTCAAAAAACAGTAGGTACTAATTTGGCCAGGGATTTTTATGCGGGTTGGGTGAGAAAAAAACACTGATATTATGGATTCGGACGGCACTAAAATCACCGACTTACCCTTGTAAATGTTTAAAATACCGGACGAGCCCATGAGAAACAATATTAGCGTCCGAATAGGACTTAACTGACAGTAGCCTATGCTTTCACTGGCCTTTAAAAGCGCTCTTTAATTAAATTAATAATATTGTATAATAATATAATTAAAAATCTAACAACAATCAGTGCAATGACAATTTTATTCTTTGCATGAAAACACTTGAATTAGCTAATTGAACACCGTCTGGGTGTATTAAACCTTCAGAATTATATTCGTATAGACCTGCAACAGTGATAAGGTAAAGCTAAGAGTGGTCCAGACCAACCTTCCGAACGTATGACTTACAGAAGGTATACTTAACTAAGAACGTTTCGGGAAACACGTATTAACGATAAGGTACAGCTTAAGGTGTAACTTAAGAACGACGTAGCGTTAAGGAGGTTTCGGGAAACCCAGCCCAGTTTGCCTCCCTAGACTCTTCCCAGTGCCGCTTGTTTTATTCCCTGATCGAGGGGACCTTCGGCACGGATGCACTAGCGGATGCACTTTCTCAGAGACGGGGCACCCTCTGGCACCCACGTCCCAATCTATGGAACCTCCATGTATGGCTCCTGGACAGGGCGCGGCAGGTTTGAGTACCCTACCACCTCAGGTGGTGGCTACCATCACTTCCGCTAGGGCCCTGTCTACTAGACACGCCTATGCGTTGAAGTGGAACCTCTTCGTCACCTGGTGTTCTTCTCGCCGAGAAGACCCCAGAAAATTCCCGATCGGGTCCGTGCTCTCCTTCCTCCAAGAAGGGTTGGAACAAAGGCTGTCTCCTTCTACCCTGAAGGTTTACATGGCTGCCATCTCTACGCACCCCGACCTTGTGGAGTCAAAACCGGTAGGACAGCATGACCTGGTTGTCAGGTTCCTGAGGGGGGCGGTGAGACTGAATCCTCCTCGCTCTCCTCTTATACCCTCTTGGGACCTCGCAGTGGTCTTATCAGCCATTGCGATCAGTGGAGCTTAAGTTCCTGTCAATGAAGACAGCGCTCCTGGTCGCTTTGGCCTCCATCAAGAGGGTAGGGGAACTGCAGGCATTTTCGGTTGACGAAGCGTACCTGGAATTCGGGCCGGATAACTCTCACGTGATCTTGAGACCCCGCCCTGGATACGTGCCCAAGGTTCCCACCACTCCTTTCAAGGATCAGGTGGTGAACCTGCAAGCGCTGCCCTTGGAGGAGCCAGACCCAGCCTTGACACTGCTCTGTTCAGTACGCGCCCTCCGTGCTTACGTAGACAGAACGCAGTGTTTCAGGACCTCAGACCAGCTCTTGCACATGTGTATTTCCACGGAAAGCCCCCTCTTGCCATCTCGAGGTTGAAACATTCCACCCTGCGGGCTGGATACCTCTGAGTTTTCCATATGCATCCCGCTTTCGGGTCATATGTGAATTCTAAGTCCTCCCTACGGGTAGGCGCTGTGTTACATATTCCACCTGGGATATGCCACCCAGTGTACCTTGGTATTCTTGCGTTAAGCCTAGCCCTTCATCCGTGCTAGTCTCACAACAGGGAGCTCAGTCTTGTGCAGGGCACTGGAAGACAGTCGCTGAGGCGTGATTGAATTGGGGCCCCCATTTCGTCATTCACTGACGTAACTCGTAGTGACTGAACAAAAGGGAACGTCTCGGTTACGTATGTAACCCTCGTTCCCTGAGGAGGGAACGGAAACATTACGTCCCTCTGCCACAACCGCTGTACAGCTGGAACGGCCTGCAGTTCAGTCTTGGCTCCTCAGCGGAAAACATGATGCGAGATTGCCAGCGTCCTCCTTTTATACCCACATGGTAGGGTGGAGTTGCGCTATGCAAATTCTGCAGGCCCATGGCATTTCCATTGCCATTGGCTTTGTTTTGTAGAACTCAAAGGTGATAGCCTTCGAAGCGAAACCCCCATTTCGTCATTCACTGGTGTAACGTCTCCGTTCTCTCCTCAGGGAACAAGGGTTACATACGTAACCGAGACGTTACTCTGTTATTAATGTGCCCTGGAGCAAGACTCCTAACCCCAGGCTATTCAAATGGAATAGATGTAAGAGTCCTGCAACTGGTATACTGCTGTTCTGGATGAAAAATCATCTGCTTACTTAATAAGAAATACTGAAACTAATGTGCTGTTGAATGCTATCAAAGATGGATGCTACATAATATACTAAGCTCTAATCAAAACCCTGAATAAAATATAGAAATAATTTTTTTTTTTAAACAACAACTCTTTAACCCCCAAAAATGTTTAAAAAAATCAGGTCAAGTTTATTATAGATTTGTTTTATTAAAGTAATTTTAAAGTCCCAGTGCAAACCCCCACAGTGATTATGAACTCCGGCCAAAACAACCTCCAGATAACGCTGCTGCAAATCAGCCCGTTTTCTAAATATAAGCCCCCTTTACAGCATGTCACTAAACTTGTTCCTTTTTTCTTGACAAATATAAATGGACTTCAAATAAGATTGATATCATCTGAAGAAAACAAATTTAGCAGTTTCATCTCATCGCTCTGTTTACATAAACCAAACCACTGAGTGCAAAACTCAAGTTTACTCACTACACTGACCTCCTTGTTAAAAAGGATTCATTTCTTTACTCTGTAACTAAACCAACCAACATCTTTGGTTCCTCAGTGAAGGTTCACAATGAATAACAGTGATCTGTCTGTGAGCGTTGCGTTACAGGAGCCTGAGCTCTGGGTTAATGCTGCTTACAGATTCAGCATCATTACAAGTGAGTTTCTTTCAGCAAATATTTGAGAGAATGCTTGATTCTATTCATTTCTACTCAAGTTCTGGTTTGATCAACAACAAATGCTTGTTTATTTGGAAAGGACTTTTTTTGTGGGTCAAAAGAGCAATTGTATTGTTATCCACTAGTAGTCATACAATAAATGTAATACAATAAATACAATTGAGGCTAGATAACACTAACAATAGAAAAACTGCAAAACACACTGCATGGATTCTTCAGGTTCATTTCCTTGCTTGGAGAACACATATACTCCCTTAACTTTTTATCACCATGGGTTTTACTCCCTCACACCATTCCCAGGATTTGCAAGACTTTGATTAGGACAATTCAGGAAGCATCATCTTCATAGGTGTCCTTGGTGCATTTATCTAACAGCGGTTTCATTGTGACATCCAGTCTGTTGGAATGATGAACTATAAGGAGTTATAGATAAGACTGGCAAAGTGAATATAGTTGATACGAAGTTGCTACACATGGCATTCTTGTACTATGACTACAGTGACTATGCTGTGTGGATTAATGAGGTCGAATAGTGAGTTTTATACTTTTTGAGGTGGTGAATTTACAGAGGGAAGAAATGTTAAAAATAATAATAATGAGAGGGGGGATAATAACTTCTCATTCTGTTTTTTATAGCATTTTTGAAACCCTCGCTGAAAAGTTATGTTTCTTGAAGGGATAGTCCATCCAAAATGAATGGTGGGTGGTTTCATGTGGTTCCAAAGCTGAATGCATTTCTTTCTTTTGCTGAACAAAAAAGGAGATAATTTGATGAACTTTGGGAACCAACAAACATTGAAGTCCATTGACTTCCATAAAAAAATTAAAAAATATATTAAAAAAGCTGGCGGACACATTTCTCAAAATATCTTATTTAATGTTCCAAAGAAGAAAGTCAGTCATATAGTTTTGTAACAACATGAGGATGAGTAAATAAATCATGACAGTGATTTTGGGGTGGACTATCCCTTGAATTGCTCTCCTAACAACAGGGGCACAGCCAATGAATGGTGGGGCAGGAAATACTGTCTGTCTGCATCAGTGAAAGAACTTGAACATTTGATTGTTAACAGAACCACACATTATGAATATAATTGGGTTTCAGTATTTCTTTCTTTCCGGTTCTGAATAAGGATCAGTTCTCAACCTAAAGTCCCTGGTATGCATTATACTCATTTTGAACAAAATCAGGCCAAAACAAAGTTTGTTCGGATTTTGTTTCAGGAGTGCAAAACAGCTTGCCAAAGCGAACTTTCTGGAAAAGTTTTCTCCAGCTGGTAAACGCCTTCAAACTACCATTGGTGAGTGGCGGTTATATGATTAGTAGGTGTGATCTGGGGCTTCACTTTATTTGAAGTGGAAATCTTCTCCATTTAATTTATTTTGTTCATTTGTTTGAGGTCAAACGTCAGCGACTAATACATGAACCCATTGGAGAGCCGTTTTATAGTAGAAATTAAAGTTGTAATACTAATTGAAAGAGACACTAACACTGTTTTTGTATGTTTAATATTATAAAGCTGCTTGCTTCAAAGCAATCTATTGTATACAATGCTATATAAATAATGTGACGATTGGAGCGCCGAACTGGAACTGAATTGCAGAGCTGCAAACATTTCCACCTGATCAGACCGCTGTCATTGTTGTTTTTGTGTTTATTTTAATTTTCATTGTGTGTTATTGAGAGAAAAGCGTGCAGCACAACTGCTGATGTGGTTTTACCCCTAAGCAAAGAACAAAAATAACCGCTGTTAAGGAATGAAAAAGAACTTCAGGGTCTTTCTACACATCATGTCACTTTTTGTAATCTTTTGGGAATCATGGGCATCACACCTTAAAAAGTGGTGGGAAGAATTACGCACAAATTAATATAAATTAGATTATGCACATATAATTTAACACAATCATTTAATGTTTTGTTAAGTAGTCTGTCATGCATTAATTAGGAGATCAGCTCTGTAGTACTGAAATGTAAACAATAATATAATGATTAGAAATATCCAGATCCAAATCAATTCAATGCCAACTTCAATAGAGGGTATGCATTGACATCACTTTCCTGCCGGAATACGCCCCCCTCAGCCTGACTGAGTGGCAAAAGAGCTGCTGCGTGACTGGATTTCATAGGGGAAACTGCGAATACGTGAGTAAAACAAACAATTATCAGTTTGAACTAGGCTAAAGGTTGGACTCGATATAGTGTTCCTTACAACTTACAAAAGATCCAGTGATCCATGGATATTGACATGCAGCCAGGAATTGTGTTTCCTGAAATTTATATGTGCCTGATTTCGAAGCGGAGAAATACATAAAGCTAATTTGCCTGTGACCGCTTTATATAAATACAAGTTAGGTCTAAATCCATGTGATCACTTATATCAATGTTGTATATAACATCATATTGTCCAGCCTTAAAACATATATAGTTTTTTGTTGTTTTTGTCAGTGTTTATTTAAAAACGTCCAATTATGTAGAATATACGATGGTAAATATTTAATTGATGAGTTGTCAATACAATATATAACAATACAATATATAGGGTATGATGTTACCCCTAAATTCAGCATAATGACACAAAATTATAACTCAGCTTTTCCATGCTTGGAGTCCAGTTGTTTCTATTAATGGCAGCGATTCATTTGCTTCTCTGTGCTGAAGCTTTCAGCAGTCTGTAAAAATATTAGCAGTCTATATTAAAAATATAGATTTCTTGTCAAATTTATTTGTACAGTCAATCGCAAAGCTCTTTCCTGTTTTAGATGTGCTTTGTGTGTTTGTCGCAGCATTCACGCTGAAACCAAATGCTGCCGCTCTGTCTTTCTGCCACTCAGTGGGCGTAACCACAGTCACTCCGGCCGACGGTGACGTCACGCGCATGCCCTCTCTAGCACACTGAGTTGCTATTTTTTGCATATTCCATGATTTGAAGAAACAATTATTCTTCCTGACCAATTCAAGCACTCAAATGAAATGTCCTTTGATTGAAATGTGCAAATGAGTAGATGAAGACAGTATTTTATTTCTAGGCAAGCAATCCTTTTAAATGTGTATCAGCTACAGCTACGGTAACGAAACACTATTTGATACGCAAATGTGCACGTTTTCAATCCAAGCCAACTAAGCTGCAAATAACAACTGATACCACATTGAAAACAATTCACTGTGGCTGGACTCCATTAAGCTAAAAGTAATAAAAGAAAGTTTTTTAACTGTCATGCCTTACCCTCTACAAGCAGACATTAATTAAATAAATAAATAAAAATTATATATTAAACTATTTTAAATTAAATTAAGGCTTCAACATATGTCTTTCAAATTATAGCACTTTAGCAGTAGTAAAAAGCAGACATAAAACAAGTATCATACACCATGCAACTGAAAATATAATAGATGCAAGTAAGAGGCAGCCTGCTTCAGCCATGAATTTTTGGGCCTTGCATGACGTGCTGTTTAACGTGACTTAAGTTCAGTCATGTCTTTATCTGACACTAGCGCTGTATTTTATACTCCATGGAAGCACCCGTTTGGCATGGCTGTTTTTCCTCTCACTAAGAGAAGGAGAGAGAACTGCTTACCGCAATCAATGTTGCCAGCCAGAGCTCTTCTGGTTGGAAGACTTCCATGCCAAAGCATTAGGCAAGGGTTTGTGTCGCTTGTAATTTACGACATTGAGGGAAACGGGCAAAAGGACAATATGGGAGGGGGGTCGGGGGAGGGGGCATGGCACGGAAGCCTTGGGAATGCCAGGGGGTAGTTTTGAAACCCAAGTGGGTTCTGCAACTCTGAATGTGTTGTGAAGTAGATGGCAGAGAGAAAGAGGGAGAAAGGCAGAATAAAGAGTGTTTGGAAGAGAAGTGTTACATCGAATTTGCTTGATCTTTAATTACAGTAAAGCAGGAGAGCTGGATCCAGATTTTCTTTCCAAGAATTGAAGTACAGTGGCAGTCCTTAATTTAGGCAGAAGCTTAAAGGGAGTCTCAAAATACAGCATTAGTGGCATAATAGTACTCTGATATTCACAAAGATTAATGATGTGTGAAAACTAAAAAAAACTGTTAAAAGTACAAAAATAGCTACATAAAATCCATTTAAACTCTGAACATGAACAATCTGTCCTTCAAACTGCTCCAAACTCTCCTTAAATCTCCCAAAAATACTACAATCTGCAAATAATAACATCCAAAAAGTATTTTTGGAAAGTACATGTTTCCATTTGTATTTGTCTGGAAGGTTTCCAGTTTCCAAGCGGAGACAGATTAATGAGTGAGGAATGAATACAAGCAGACGTCTGAATCAGAGAACAATCTGATTGCATAATAGTCAGGAAAAATAAAAGGCCATTACTCAGCACTCAATATTTGATTTGACCAAGACTCAACCTGATTCTATTAGAAGTGATTTTGCCAAGCAACTTCTAAATAACTATTTCAAAACAGTGAGTAACACTGAGTAAAACATCAATATGCTTGTTATCTTTGTTAAAATGAACAAGACACAACAGAGGCTAGTAATGCTAGATCAGACAGACTTTGTTGAGGTACTGGCACTACTCAATTGTTTAACTAATCGCTTTTGAGGCCATTTCATGTTCATGTACCAGAATTTGAGGAATGTAGGCCATTTGAAAAGCCACGTCTTAGCATGCGCTTGAGCTGCACACGTGGAATGACAATGGAGAGCATGTTCAATAACATTTAACCCTAGTCCTGACATAATTGACTACTACTGCTGGTAGCTTGACATCACAACAGTACTTTAATTCTGAGAACGTTTATTTTTTCTTCCCTATTGTCACAAATATCTGAGTGAAAAGGCTTCTTGAATGAGAAAATGTAGGACAGGACTTGATTTTGCCCTTCGGCAATTGATTGGATTGCTGTGGTTTGCTATTGCTGTGATCTCATGTGAATGACAGGTTGTCCTGCCCTTTCGCCAGTAAGCACATCATCAGAGAAGAGACAGGATTTCGTTGTGGAAGGGAAGTTATTTTAATGGGGGTTATGCGCAACAAACTTTAGTATTCTGTAAAACGGGTTGAATAATTTTGGGTTCAGGTCTTTTGTATGTGCTTCGTTAAATATAGAGCTGTTACTCAAGATGCCTTCAAAGGAGTGAGCAAAGATGAGCATAACTAATTGAATATTATACTTACCGTACGGTTCGGGACGAATACATGTACCGTTACACCCCTAATATATATCATACCGCCCATCCCTAATCTAGGCCTTGGAATTGTGAGTCTGAGGGCGTTTTCATACTTGGTTTAGTTCGGAACGGGGCATGGTTTGCATTAAAAATTGGTAATGGCATGCGGACCAGGGTGTGCACCGATGTACCGAACCCGAGACTACCTAGAGGAGGTGGTTTGTGCCGCGATTTGCGTGAATGTGAAAGCAGGTGCACACTTGTTCAGAAAGTACTCTAAAGAAACCTGTGCATGCGTTTTAGGCGATTACGATGCATTTAGTTCAATAAAACACATAAGGAATGATAGTGTTGATGATTTGCCTCGGATACGAGCTAGAGTGAGCCTGCAGTGTATTTACGCATAAAGAGTGCAATCAAGGCAGCAAATTATTGGCAATCCACTTTTTGATCCTCAAAAGAGTCTGTTTGCAAGCAGCAGAAAATGCCTTCATGCGACACACATTCAGAGTGTCGTTTACTCAGCTGTGCATAGCACCACAAAAACCCCACAATATATTTGACCCGCGTTCTTTTTTCTATCATGCACAGTGCACGTTTGTGATGACGTAAGATGAACGCAAGTGCACCAGGGTTCGATAGAATAAAATTGAGAGTGAAACCAGACCAACACAGCTGGGGGCGCCGGGAACAATCACGCTCGGACACGGACTGCAGCAAAAGTGCCCAGAGTAGAAACGCCATAAGTGTGAAACCATAGTGTGTTCAAAGGGGGATCCCACACACTACATCCAGCAGAGTTCCTGCCAATATGACGCAACATAATCCCCACCAGCAAAAGCAAGTGTTACCAAGTACTGTATACGCTCCAACATCTCAGCAAAAATCATTACACTGATTGATTGCTCATCAGATGAACAATGTCAAAATTGAAGATGCGGGGTGCCACAAAAATGAATCTGATTTAATTCAAGAGGATGATATTTGGATTGAGCAGTGAAAGAAGGAGGGATGTCATCTATTATGAGACATAATGCAGCCATAACTAGGCCAAGTGAAGTAAAAAAGAATTCCCACGTTAAAACAAGAGGGAAAGGAGGTTGCTGAATCTGAATTAAGCATAGATTGGCCTACATTAGCAGGCGGGTGGATTGGTTCAATACGTGCAAGAACTCATGTGGAGGCCAACCACCTTCAGTGGCCCTGCGTTACAATAATAGTACTGTACTGTAAATGAACTACTGTGGTTTATGACATCTATAGATGTCACTACTGATAACATGACAGATGCAAACTAATATGTATGCAGGCTTTTTAAGGAGTATTGAACATTTGTGATATATTCTGAAGGTATAACAACATGAATATGAGATAAGATTAAGTAAGTCTCTTAATTACTGATTCCTATAATGGTAATGGCAAAAACATGATCGCAAAACACTTATTTTGGAGATACAGATGAGTGTGGAGTCACTGAAGGCCAAGAGTACATCTGCATGATTTAAAATGATAACAAATCTTCCTATCTCGCATAAATTAACAGATTGATCGCCTCAAGCGTGTGATAGCAATGCTGGCACTGAACCAAGTCATATTGGAGGGTTAGTGAGTTCAGGAGAGTTAGGCTCTGATTTCATGACCTTTGTCTTTACGTGCAGCTAAATGAGTTTGATGAGGTAAGTACTACAAAGAGGTCAGTAACCTTTCTGTACTAGATTAAGCACTAATTTAACTGACAAGATGTATGTTGAGGTATGATCAAGCACGATGAAAGCATCCAAGGGCTGGTCACTCAGGATGCGTACTTGCTTCCATTTGCACAGTTTTTTTTTAAAGCATGGACTAGATGAACGCCTTTGCCTGCTGCAATCAATCTTGTTGTTTTTCAGCATCTTGCGCCATTGAGCGTTGCATTTTTGTAAAGCTCTGTTAGGTAAAAGTTGCACTGTGTTCCATTCCTTTGGATTTTGAATGACCTCTAAATAATTTAAGTTCAGGGATCAACAATATGGATTTTTTTTTTTATGGCCAATTGGGCCAGTAGTTCAGATTTTTACTTGCCCAGCCACAAAATAATGATTTTTATGTTTAGCAAGCCACTTTTATTTTCTTATTTCTTTCATTATATATTGAAGGCAAAGCCAAAAATGTTGTTCCAAACATTGCGACATGTCGTTCCATATATAAACACACATACTTCGTATACATCACGTATGGTAAACAGAAACTGCACGCATCATGTGTTCGTTATGCTCTAGTCTAGAAAAAACCTTGTTGGTCCTCGTGCATCACACATGTTTGAGCATGTAATGTGGTCTATACGTGTGTGTCAATCATTGTTTAGATGTAAAAGCTTAAATTAAATCGGTTCATATAAAGCGATCATATCTCTTCACAAGACTTGGATTAAGCTGCTTGATTCCATTCATTTTATGATTACCTTTTTCAACATGAGAGTTTTTCAAAACAAAGAGTGCCTAAATTATGATATTTTCATTTTTGCATTTGTTCACTATTTTTTTTTTAAACAAAAATAATATATACCACAAGCTGAAAATTATAGTTATAAGTAATTTTTTTTTTTTGACAAATCCCCATATGTATTAATCTTGGTGACAAATTAGCAGAATTTGCGACAAAAATGTACAATACATTACAGAAAAAAGTTTGTATTGAACAAATTGATGTACAAGTTCAATAAATGCAAATTGTTCTATGCTGCATTGACAGTTTTCTCAACTGTCTCACCCTGACCCTTGATAGTGGGCAATCCTTATTGTTGAGCCCTTAAGTTATTTATAATTTATAATTACCCACAAATAAGAAAAAGAAACTCTGTTAAATATTCTTACAAATAAACTCACATACTAAGAGAGAAACACTAAATACCCACTCAACATGTAAGAATCTTTGCAGCAGCAGCAAATGCCTCCTGAACTGCACAGCTTTGGGTTAAGCCCAGATGATGAACAATGCCATTCTCATTAAACACAAAACTGCTGTTTGGCAGGGGTCCCTTTATGACACACTAATTATTTCAATCATAAAGGAGCTAGTCTGTAGCTCTAGGAATTTTAGGGCTGACCTTCAAGGTCATGATTGCAGTCAGAAGTCCTTCTCATTCGGACCCAGATTAGTTGACTATTATAAGACATCTGAGTCCAAGCATCATCTACCTCATGTTCAAATGCTATCATGTAAGTCGGCTGCAGAAATAATAAAAGCAACTTTTGCCACTCAAAAAGCAAAATAAAAGAGAAACAAATTACACTTTGGTGTGCTTGGCAGGAGTGATGTATTTTGTTCCTACTTTGGATGGCTGTGCAGCTCCACAAGAGGCATTAGATTAATTAACACTGACTTACAATACAAAGCACTAAGTTTGAACTGAGAGAGTGCCCAAACCACAGCCAGATTGACGTGAAACTTTGTGCCCACTCCCCTAATCAGTCATTAGAATACCTACAGCCAATCGTGAGTTTCCTCTGGCGAGAAGCCAAGAACAAAAGAGTCACAATCATAGCAAAGGTTGCTAAAATTCTTACTTTTGTGAGGCTGTGTATTCCTTTAGTGGCTAAGTCATGTCAAGGCTTTGATGCCTTTTCCCGCAAAAAAATAAAAAATAAATGTATTAATGCATTAGATGAACTACTATAGTTCATTTTTATATTAATTGTAAGCTGGTTTGACTTTAAATAAAACATCAGGTTTGCAGAGGTGTGGACAATGTCATAAGATTGTATGAGGCTGTGTCTAATGCACATATAATGCACATTGTGTGATAATGCACAACACAATTTGATAATGTAGGCAAATTGGTAATTACATTTAGCAAGTTTGGTCTGTACCAAAACTTGGATACTTGGATATCCAAAACTTGGATACAAAAATCATAGGGTATGATTCACACCATTAAACTTTAAATCTACTCTGTCTTTTTAAAATCTATATGGGGAATAAGCTATTAAATACTACAGTTTTCTTTTTCATAATGTATAAGAAATTTCTGTCTACTTAGAAAATTCCCATCAAGACTCACCATTTTACCACATAACACAAAATACAGATCATTGAACTGGCATGTTATTTCATGCATTATGAAGTATTACACCTAATAACCCCCCTGAGTCATCCTTTAGCAACTGTGAGTACACCTGCAGTGTATTTCCATTGCATCACTACATTCTCACCACTGCTGCAAGCATTAACCCTTAGCTATGTGAGGGCACATCGAGATACCGCACTTCCCTGCACTCAGGCACATTGTAATACGTTTGTAGGGTCCTGAGGGCAGCAAGTGAGGTCAAACAGGCCTAACTAGTTTTAAATAGTGCAGGAACACTCAAGAAAGAGCAAGCAATGGGTATGGAGAGGAAGTATTTAGCAAACTCTGAAATGGGATGACCATGAATGACAAACTAGACCTTAAATCTCAAAAGTTCACATTATTACTAGAACAAATTATTCCCAACAATGTAACACATATATATATATATATATATATATATATATATATATAGTGCAGAGTTGATAAGCTTTTTTATTCTTAAGTAAGCTAATCCAAGTTAAAAATTATCCCCCAAAAAATGCAATTACTGGAAGTTGCCGATTTTACTTAAAATCTTAAGGCATTTAAACTTAAGTTTTATCCCAATTTAGCGAGTTTAAATCATTATAGGTGATAAAAAGTGGGAAGACAGAGGACTGTATACAGGATAACGTGTGATTAAATAATGATGGGGGACATACCATAATAGCCTATACGTATGGTTTCACACAATCAAAACTAAATATCTGAGTACCTTCAAGTAAACTGAATGAATGGACTATGTAGGTTGCCTTCCAGGTCAATGTTTAAATACCTGAATAGACATATGTTGGACAAAACAACTAAAGAATAAAAAAATCTTATTTTTTGGAAGAAAAGGAAATGTGGAACCTGTAAATGAAAATCTAGTCGTGCGTAATACAGCCGGTGCGTAAAAGGCACGCGACTGCCTTGATATAAACATGATGCATGATAGTCTAGCTTTCATATGACAATAAAACCTATATGCAACGTAGAGTAGGCTTAAATAGTAGGAAAACACTCAATGCAACATTGTTTAAAGACACATCTTCAGCACATCTCTCAGCGCGAGCGCGTTCTCACCTTTCTTGAACTCCTCCAGCATCGCGTCGAGTTTAGTGTCGTTGAAGACGAAATGTAAGGGATGGCTGTAGAACTTCGTAATCGTCTTCAGCGGGGTGCAGTCGTCGGGGTCCACAAACGCAAGGTCCTTCACGAACAGCAAGTCCACGATGTTGGACCTGTCGCCCTCGAATACCGGAATGCGCGTGTAGCCGCTCTCCATGATCTCACTCATGGAGTTGAAGTCGAGCGTGGCGTCGCCGGCGATCATGAAGCAATCGCGCAACGGGGTCATCACATCTTCCACTGTCTTAGTCCTGAGCTCCAGCGCGCCCTGAATGATGTTTAACTCCTCTTTAACCAAGTCATTATAGGGATCCGTGACCCTCAGCATCTCCAAGAGCTTCTCTCGGTTGTACACGGTGCCAATCTCCTGTCCGAGGAGATAATCAAGCAGTTTACTTACCGGATAGGACGCAGGGAAAGTGAGCAGCATGAAGAATTTAGTCAAGAAGATTGTATTCGCACCCACAGCGAGACCGTGTCGTGAACATATAGCTTGAGGCACAATCTCCCCAAATATCACAATGCCAATGGTTGACATCACTACAGCTATCAATCCAGAACCGGCGATATCATCCAACAAAATGGTCAAGGTTGTGTTGACCAGAACATTCCCCAGAAGAAGCGAGCAAAGCAGGTAGTTTCCTTGACTCCTGACAGGTTCGATCTTCCTGGCGTAGTTCTTCTCTTTCTCCGTCCCGCAGTTCTGGACGATCTGGAGCTCCATGGGATCCAGCGCCATCAGACCCAAGTTCAAGCCGCTGAACATGCCCGAGAGGCAGAGCAACATGGAAATAAAGGTGACCTGAAGCCAGAAAGGGAGCAGAAACTTTCTCTCCTCCACCACGATCACTTTGGTGTCCTCTCCATCGTGATAGATCCACGTGGTCTCCGTCCACGGGTCGTGCATGCCAGCCACAGCAGGTGTGGAAGTGGCGATGCACAGGTAGTACGCTTTGCTCCTCTCAGTCTTTCGCAAAGGTTTGACCTCGATTTCCACGATGCCAGACGTCTTGCGGGTTAAAATGATGCTGGGTAAGATCAGAATATCTGAAGTCCTGATGCCACAGGGGTGCAAGCCCGACGTGTCCTCCTGACTCTTGTTGTCTCCTGAGGAGCTGTCGATGTTGCCAATCACTCGACTCCTCTCGTGTTCCGTAAAGGCGATTTTGGACCACGTCTCGTTGTTAATGTTCTGCCCGTACACCCTCAATCTCACCCGAGACCTCTCACTGACCCGCAAATAGCCCCTGTCCATGAAGGAAATGTCGTCCGTGTCCTCCAGTCTCAGCCCGATGATGACAGTCTCCTCTCCCCCTCCTTCCTTGCCACTTGTGGGAGTAATTAAATAACTGCTTGCAGTAAAGAAAATCAAAGTAAAGGCTCGGACCCGGCTAAGTGACGCCATTTTTTGAGGGGGTACTGGAACCGACTGTTGATAATGGACAGCCTCTTGAATGAAAGGGCTTTTAAAAATCAGAGCCAATCCGGCTTCATCTCCGCTGCGCGTCGCCTTGACTTGTGCATCAGGTCTCGCTGAGTCCCACTACGCGGCTGAAACTGATCACACTTCAGCGAGAGCAGCGCGAACTCGTGCCTCTACTGATGTCTCGGTGACAGGCGACCTGGGCAGCCAATCCGGTGGCGCAGCTGGACGTTGGGCGGGGCCTTCGCTGCCGAAACAGCCAATGAGCTCCGTAAACAGTCGCACTTAATGCAAACGAGCACATACAGAAGTTTCCTCGTGACTGTTTTTTGGTGTTTTGAGAAGGATATTTGGTGACAGCATTTTTGAATAATGCCAAGATACACTCAAGAAATGTAATAAATACCTAAACAAGATTTTAGAGAGTTTCTTCAACAGTAGACTTCATGGACAGCCTATAGGGACAACCTGGGGACTGATACATTCATAACATCACACTCACTAGATTGTTTAATTTACAGTCTATTTACAATGTCCAACAGTAATTTGGCATCACAAGAGAATTATGTCTTAATCATTTTACAAAAGGAAAATTTAATTAAATTGTGTCAGATAGTGCTGAAATGACAGTGGTGGGAATTACATTTTAAACGTTTTTAAAAATAAATGACATATCTTAAAGTAGCCTACCCTAAATTAAATTGCCTGAAATGATACACAATAAAATACATTTAAAACAGATATTTGCCTTGGTTTATCTTAGATCATCTCAAAAAACATCTTCACTTTTTCCTCCCAAGTAACCAGTATACAAAATATAGGCCTATATTTTATACAAAATAAAAAACAAATGTATACAACATTTTTGGTTGTGCTGGAAATTATGCCACAGTGAGGAACAGCATCATTTGTTTAACATCAAATGAAATTGTTGTATGATTGTTACATTTATGAAAGTATTACCATCTCCTATATTTTAGGGGGTTATTTCCTTAAAAAAAGTAAATAAATAAAAAATAAATAGAAAAGTGTAGACAGGAAAATATGGGTAAGAGGGGAAGTGGGATCACAGCATGTCCCAGGTTGGGCTCTCGGAGACCCATATATCCGAAACGTGCACAGCTGCACCACAGATCTTACAATTATTCATATCTTTATGTTGGATTGAAAGTTTGTGTCTGGGACAAGGGTGAAACAATAAAATCTATACAAAAATCATTTGAAGAGAAGCAAAAAGTTGAAAAACATTAGTTATAAACCCCCGAGACGAAAGTTCTCACAGTTGGAGAAACACCACAATGCAGACATTTTGAACAACGATTCAGTCCATGTCATCCTAAAGAACATTAACAAAGCTGTACATTTATTGTGATTACTCAAAAACTTATAATAGGTAACTATTTATCTTATATAGATAAGACAGGGATTAGAGGGATCTTAAGAAATGCAAGAGGTGCAAAACCTATGAAAGGATGTAAAAATAATCATGGACTCAGATCTCCGTACAGTGTGCATTTCATCATTATCAGGGCCAGAGATCAATCCAGACCAAAGGAGAGTTGATTGATTATGAACTATTTCACAATCCTAAAAATCTTCACAGGTGGTGAAACTTTACATATCCAGTAAATTAGAGAGAATTTTTAAAACTATGTTGGAAAAACGTTTTAATCTACAATGGAATTCTGTACAAGATTCCTTAAGTTTCTATAACCTCAAATTCCCAGCAAAGGGTTGACGTGTTCCCCCTTCTCACCTGAAAATCCTGACATTTTAAGGGATGGGGGCTAGATTTGTATTAAATAGAGGTGATTTTCATTTGAGAGACCATGAATATTCTCCAGCTGATAGTAATAGCCAGGCAGTCAGCTCAAACATTTTTATTACATCAGTGGGAAAAGGTGATTTTATTACAAAAGTTCAATAAACCATGAGTTTTCAGTTAGATTATATCTGGCAATACAATAAAGATACAATAAAGATTAAATCTGGCAGGTGAATGCTTAAGATTATGCAACTATATAGAGTTGTGTAATGTACACGATATTGCTATACATTAATCATTATGATTAAAAATGCATGCAAAACATTACACTATACTGATCATTGTCCAGGATTTTTGTTACCTTTTCACAAATTATGAGAAATGTTATATTGTGTACATATTTATTTATTTATTTTTACAAAATCACAGTTAAAAATTACAAACAATAATTTGTTCTTTTCAAATCATAAACAAGCAAAACTGATTTTAAATTAGATTCAGTTGCAGCATGATTCCTGGCCTGCACAGCACCCCCCAGTGGAAGCAGTTACACTCGCACTGGCCAACTGCTGGACCAGTTCAAAGGGATTCATTGACACTGCCTGAAGAGAGAGGAACATTCTCAGTGGTTGGAAGTACAGTATTTGCATTAATCATTATGGACAGCTATTTGGTTCCAAAGTACTCAATGACACAGAAGGAAAAGTTCAGAGAAAAATGATCTGTAAAATGTGTTTTAAAAACTATATATACCTCTTCAGGTTTATACTTGAAAATATATAACAAAATCACATTTGGGGGGCTAGAGCATCAAGAAGTTTGAAAACTCTGGGTCTAAAACAACAGAAACAGCATCAACCTGGGTGCAACACTTCCTTATTACACTTCCAAATCAGACAAAACCAGCACTAAAACAAAATAGAGCTAATACACGGTTACAAAAAAACAAAAAAAATTCTGCCTTTAATGTTTAAGTACTATCAACTTGGATGTTTAAGTAATTTCAACTTAAATTGCATTAAACTCACTTAAAAACAATGAGTTGAATCTTGCATTACTTATAAAAATTGCTTAACTTATTTTGATGTGTCAAAGCAAGTGCAAAAAACATATTGCCATTACTTATTGATCTTTTCTTTTTTTTGGGGGGGGGGTTTACAGTGGGCAAAGAACATACCCATGCCTTATTACAATGTAAATCTTGTTTTGGTTTACAATATTAAAAAAAGATTTGGATTATACAGCACTTATGACATATATCTCTGATATTTGGCAATGAGATTATATTTTAGGCTTTCTGTGTGAAAGTAAAAATCCACTGAAGCATGGCAAGAACCTTTTTAGCTCTTTAGAGGTTTAAGAAACTTTTAGATATTTTATGAATGAAACCAAAACAAAAAATGGAGTAAATCTGATCCAGGCACCAACAGTGATCATTAAACTGCCTGGAGGATGACCACCTTGCGTGTTGTTGTAAGTCGATTCTGGTCCTTTTTTGTGTTTGCAAAGACCAAATCACCACCAGCACTGATAAGATGGCATTCTTTGTTTGGAAGGGCGGACATTCCTCTGTGTTCAAGGCTTTGTGGTACAGATGGGTGACCTTGTGTTTAGAGCAACTGAAAGTCCAGAAATACTCACGGCAAAAGTTTTTTTATTTTCTTAAGGGTAAAAAGAAGTTTGAATTACTTTTCAGCAGTATACGACGCCACCCACACTGCTGAGAGCACGATTTAGAAGAATATGTGTTGCTCGCTTTCCTCTCAATAACAAAAACATGCAGCAAAAATGACAGCGGTGAGAATACAACAGATAAGAAAGCATCTGATCATAGCGAAGTCGATATGTTTGCACCAGCTCGGCAATTTGGCACTTTATACAATAGATTTCTTTAAAGGGTCATGAAACCCTAAACCAAATTTTCTGAGATTTGAACAGAGGTATGAGTGTTGAACATCACTGAAGACAATGTTAGCATCTGTTAGATTTAATAGTAGGGGGAAAATGGTAACATCTTTTTTTTTTTTTTTTTTTTCGGGTTTAAAATCTTCATCATGTCCACGTCACAGGCTGTGAGGTGGCAGAGCACTGTAGTACTTTGATGACTCATCGGTGTCTCATAATTAGTCATGAGACTGAGTTTTCTTATCCAATGAGAAGACACTTCCTCTTAATTATTCATGACACAACGTGGATCTTTCCAATGACAGACATGTCAAATGGCGCTTTTCCACTACACAGTACCAGCTCGCCTTGACTCGCCTCGACTCGACTTGACTCGCCTTTGTTTGGTTTTCCACTGTGTAAAAGTTGTACCTGTACCTGCTTCCAGGTACTTTTTTTCGTACCACCTCCGGCGAGGTTCTGAGCGAGCTGAGGCGATACTAAAATGTGACGTGAAAACACGGCAGACTGCTGATTGGTCAGAGAGAATCGTCACTATTCACTGCGTCATCATTGCACGCGCCAGACGGAGTAACCTGAATAAAAAACAGCAAAAACAAATACAAAAGCATCCAAAAACAGCATACACTCGATTTCCTCCATTGTCCTGTGTGTGTGGGTAGCGGGTGTGTGTCGCGTAGAAGATTAAGTCACGGCAGTTTCCTGTGGCGTCGCTATGACGACCAGGTACTATTGTGGAGGTACTATCTGCAATGGAAAACGGAGCGAAAAGCGAGCTGAGCCGAGACAAGTCGGTTGGTTGGCCATTAACCACGGACACACACTATGTGTGTGTAGCAAGCATTTTTCTGGAGAATGGTGGACTTCGGCCTTGTTCACCAATGCAGGTTGCGTCTTGCGAGTGATGCAGTACCAAGTCCCTTGGACTTTTCTATCCCTTCAGAAGTGTGTGTGTGTGTGTGTGTGTGTCTAAAATGTAACCCTGACCGTTTTACTTGCCTTTTGTTAAATAAGCACTCCTTATTAAAATTTAGTTATTTCAATAATACCTCAATTGTACGGAACGTATGCTTAATTCGTGCAAATTTCTGTCACTGTCCATCTTTACTATGGGGGTTCAGGGGGCGTGTAGATCTAGGCTATGTACGGAACTTTTTTGTATTTATTATTTATTATTAAGTATTTTTTATTATAAATGTATTATTTTCAAATATATGCATTTATAGTGTGTATATAAACAAATATATATTTTATAATGACATTATAATTACACATGTACATTAATATGTTTTAAATACAATTGCGATTGCTGTAGGCTAATAGATGTAGAACGGCATTCAGTTACTTTTGAAAGGACAAAAATAAGGTGTCAGTGTATTTCATTAGACTTTAACTTTGCCAGCAATAAAAAAATCTAGCATTTCCTCACGTTTTACTACTGATTTTTAGTGACAGTCGATATTCATGTGCCACTGGCCGATGTCAGTTTTAAAATTTATTTTACAACTGTAACTCAAATGGATCATTATAATATTGGATGTAGAGGTGTGATATACTATTAAGTGCATTGCTGATAAATGGAGGCCAAGAAAATGAGGCATGGTAGGAAATGAGTCAATTACCTTGGGTTTGTCCCAGCATCCTCCAGAGCTGGAGGTGTTCACATCCTGAGGCTGAAATGTGAATTCTTCAGCAAATCTGGAGTTACTCAAGAGACTGGCCACATCACCATCCACCTCCATCACTTTATCAACCTAGACAAAGACCCAGAATTGTCTTGATTATGATTGGTCACAAAATACAAGTTTTCCAAAGTTTAAGATCAGTAAAATTATTTCAGAATTCTCTGAAGAATAGAAGGTTCAAAAAGTTCAACTTTACTGCCACTTTTGTGTTTAATTATTCAATTTGTCCTTGCTGAATAATCATTAAATTCATCCTTGCTGCATAACTACTCATTTCTTTGAAAAACAATTCTACCGAACCAAAACTTTTGAACGGTAAAATGTCTTATGTAACACATTTAACTTAATAATGACATGTGTAGCATTTATATGCATATCATTTTCATATATTATTACCATATGACCAACAAAGTAAAATCTAGGAATATAAGAAATAGTTAAGATATTTTTTTAAGCTCACACTTACATGACACTTATTTTCCAAACAACATGATAGTGACATATTGTCAAGATTCAAACAACTAATCCATGGATGTAACTATAACATTATAGTTAAAATATTAATAATTACTAATGGGACAAAGAAGAGAAAGAATGTGCAGGATCTGATATGGGTTATGAGCTCTGGTGAATAAGTAGTTCAATTCTGATGAACTGGATGTAACTACATACCTTAAAAGTAAACTGGGCATCAAACTCAAAGCTTTCCTCCACACCTGTAATGTCTCCATTGTACATGACCAGACAGGACCTCTTCTTTGAACCTTTTGGCAACTTGAAGAGCCGGTATGTGGCAGACACAAATTTGTAGTCACCTAAACAAATTTTACAGTTCAAAATGAAATTATGAATATCCTAACATTTCATAAATGTGACAAAGATGACAAAGGTTTAACTTCATGCAAATGCAGAATGACTTAATGTAATGACTACCAATGGGAGACAAGAGATCAGATGATCAGCCTCCTGTCTACTACTGTAATAAAGTGTCAGCAAGATGGAAATTGCAATTTTTTCTCTGAGCATGTACTGGGACAATAGAAACAAAATTATGCTTGGAATATGTGTCTGAGATTGTGTGCTGCATGTTTGACAATTAATTGTGTGTTTGTGTGTGTGTTGTGTTGTGTTGTGCTGTGCTGTGCTGTGCTGTGCTGTGCTGTGCTGTGCTGGGTAGTGTTGTGCTGTGCTGTGCTGTGCTGTGCTGGGTTGTGCTGGGTTGTGCTGTGCTGTGCTGTGCTGTGCTGGGTTGTGCTGGGTTGTGCTGTGCTGTGCTGTGCTGTGCTGGGTTGTGCTGTGCTGTGCTGGGTTGTGTTGTGTTGTGCTGTGCTGTGCTGTGCTGTGCTGGGTTGTGCTGTGCTGTGCTGTGCTGTGCTGTGCTGTGCTGTGCTGTGCTGTGCTGGGTTGTGCTGTGCTGTGCTGTGCTGTGCTGTGCTGGGTTGTGCTGTGCTGTGCTGTGCTGGGTTGTGCTGTGCTGTGCTGTGCTGGGTTGTGTTGTGCTGTGCTGTGCTGTGCTGTGCTGTGCTGGGTTGTGCTGTGCTGTGCTGTGCTGTGCTGGGTTGTGTTGTGCTGTGCTGTGCTGTGCTGTGCTGGGTTGTGTTGTGCTGTGCTGTGCTGTGCTGGGTTGTGCTGTGCTGTGCTGTGCTGTGCTGTGCTGGGTTGTGTTGTGCTGTGCTGTGCTGTGCTGTGCTGTGCTGTGCTGTGCTGTGCTGGGTTGTGCTGTGCTGGGTTGTGCTGTGCTGGGTTGTGCTGTGCTGTGCTGTGCTGTGCTGTGCTGGGTTGTGCTGGGTTGTGCTGTGCTGTGCTGGGTTGTGTTGTGCTGTGCTGTGCTGGGTTGTGCTGTGCTGTGCTGTGCTGTGCTGTGCTGTGCTGTGCTGGGTTGTGTTGTGTTGTGCTGTGCTGTGCTGTGCTGGGTTGTGCTGTGCTGTGCTGTGCTGTGCTGTGCTGTGCTGGGTTGGGTTGTGTTGTGCTGTGCTGTGCTGTGCTGGGTTGTGTTGTGCTGTGCTGTGCTGTGCTGGGTTGTGCTGTGCTGTGCTGTGCTGTGCTGTGCTGTGCTGGGTTGTGCTGTGCTGTGCTGTGCTGGGTTGTGCTGTGCTGTGCTGGGTTGTGTTGTGCTGTGCTGGGTTGTGCTGTGCTGTGCTGTGCTGGGTTGTGTTGTGCTGTGCTGTGCTGTGCTGTGCTGTGCTGGGTTGTGCTGTGCTGTGCTGTGCTGTGCTGGGTTGTGCTGTGCTGTGCTGTGCTGTGCTGTGCTGTGCTGTGCTGGGTTGTGCTGTGCTGTGCTGTGCTGTGCTGGGTTGTGTTGTGCTGTGCTGTGCTGTGCTGTGCTGTGTTGTGCTGTGCTGTGCTGTGTTGTGCTGTGCTGTGCTGTGCTGTGCTGTGTTGTGCTGTGCTGTGCTGTGCTGTGCTGTGCTGGGTTGTGTTGTGTTGTGCTGTGCTGTGCTGGGTTGTGTTGTGCTGTGCTGTGCTGTGCTGTGCTGTGTTGTGTTGTGTTGTGCTGTGCTGTGCTGTGCTGTGCTGTGCTGTGCTGTGTTGTGTTGTGTTGTGTTGTGTTGTGTTGTGTTGTATGTGCATCCTGATAAACCTTACAATATGGGGATAAAATGTCCCCACAATGATGGCAATATCCGAAACATTTTTTGGTCCCAATGAGTTAAACAGCAAGTGATGTTTCTTGAATATTTAAAATTCAGAAAGTTTTCTGTGATAGGTAGGTTTAGGGGTATAATACAGTTTGTACAGTATAAAAATAATTGTGTCAATGTACAGTCCCTATAAAACATGAAAACACAACGTGTGTGTGTGTGTGTGTGTGTGTGTGTGTGTGTGTGTGTGTGTGTGTGTGTGTGTGTGTGTGTGTGTGTGTGTGTGTGTGTGTGTGTACACAGATAGACAAAGATTCATCTTTGTTATGATGCATTATGCACTAGCGCAATTTATAAACAACTTTTTTCCTCCAACATGTTCAGTATTACTACAAATCATCCAAAATGTTAAATGCATCAGTTATACATATATACTTTATATATAATTGTAAGATTGGTAAATAAATGTACAGCACTTGCGCATATCACTTAATAGTAGAACTTAATATTTCTACACACAAGAATGTTTGTGGCATAAAAACCTAATAAAAATGTCTTGGTATTAATACATGCAGTACATATGTGGTAACTGTGGTAAAAGAGTAATAATTTCCTCTAGATTGCTGCCTTAACCAATATCACACGAGTAAGAGTGTTGTTGGACTGAAGATCAGCATGGCTGTGATTGAGCCTTAAAGGGACAGTTCATTCAAAAATGAAAATTTACTAATGTCGTTCTAAACTGTATGACTTTCTTATCTCTGTGGAACACAAAAGAAGTTTTTGGCAAAATGTCTATTCGTTTTTGTTTTTTTGCAGAACAGACTTGAGCCAATTAATTTTTGATTACCATTACAAGGTGGCATATTTCACCATTTTAATGTCTCACCAAGAAGTTTCTCTAGTTCCTTGTTGCCCACAGTGATGATACTAGCAGTAACCAGTCTGGGTTTGCAGAACCCAACCTCTTCAGCCAGTCGTATCAGGTCTTCCCACCACAATGCTCCACTCAGGCACTCGCCTGATCAACATATGCAAATAAGCCTATATCAGTGTCAGGTTTCATTTGTTATGTTTAACACAGTTCCACAACTAAAGTTAAACTATACCTTGTAACAATTAGAAAGAAAATAGGCTAATTAGGATCAATGTATTTTCTTACCCCATAACACGTTGTTGGCCTTGAGGTCTTCTGGGATTCTAGCATCACTATAAACATCACTAAAGTACAATTCCCCTCCATCCTAAAAACAAAGAAAATTTAAATCCTTTTTGTTTGTTAATGAGCTAAATATACAAAAATGTCCAATGTTATTTCAAATATTCAAATTAATGCTTCGTATAACTGTTGTAATTTGTATAGTATCCGAGTGTCAGGGATGGGGGAAAAATACAACTGAAAAATTAAGTAATTGAATTCTGAAATGACTCAAAATCACTGGTGCGAGTATGAAATAGAGTTACCTTTAGCACACGGTAAGCCTCCCTCAGGACACTGGTTTTATCTGGGGACAGGTTCACCACACAGTTTGATCTTTTGAAAGAAAATAACAAAAACAGCCAATTAATTGGCTATTTATGCAAGCTAGTAGTGGAAACTGAACAGACTGAAACCTGTTGAAGAGAATAGTCTCAAGTCAGAAAATAAAACTTTTTTCTTCATGTTAAAGTCACCATTAAATCAAAAAGGACATATCTGTTTGTTTTAGTATTTATTATGAATTTTTTTTTTTTTTTTCATGTGCCACACTCGGATGTACTCCACGATAGGGATGAAAATACAACCGCAACTTCCATTTTATGGTGACTTTAAGGCTACTATTTTGAAACTTTGAAAGCTTACATGATGATATCATATGATTTCTCCTCTAGACCTGCTTCAGCCAAGGCCTCAATGTAACCACAAACAAAATTCACATTTGGCTTTTTGTAACCAAATCTTTGCATGTGGTAGTCAATGTACTTCTGGGCCACCTCAAGCTGCAAAAAAAACAACAAAAAAAAACAAGTGTAGCTCACATATACTGTTTTTTTTTATTTTTATTAAGACTGTCACCCCCGGTTTCACAGACAAGGCTTAAGCTAGTCCCAGGCTAAAATGCATGTTTGAGCTGTTTTAACTGAAAGCAACCTGCACTGACATATCTTAAAGTCCCCCTGTAGTCAATAATTGTATCCCTTCAAGCTCATCTTTGATTACCAAAATTACATTTAAATGATTTTTCCTTAAAAAAAAAAAAAAAAATTCATGCCTTAAAGGTGAACTAAGTAACTTTTTTTACCTTAACTGAACAGCTTCGGAGTCATTGGAATGGTTATATTACTTATTTCGGGTTGAATGGTGGTCGTTTCGCACCCCCCTGGTGCCCGTGAGCGGAAAATACGCACTTGCAACTTTGAGCCGGCGGGCCGCCGGCCGGCGCGTCAGGAAGTCTCGCGTGATATCAGGTCTCGCGATGTAAACAATTGCTTTACGGCCAAAAGAAATCTGCTAAAATGCTGTCATTATTGCGCTCCCTCACGCTGTCCGAACCCGAATGAAGACGACGTTTTAAAGAACGTCCCATCTGCTTTGATGTCGTTGATCTATAGCCTCTGGTGTCTGAGAATCACCAACGAGTTTTTACGACAGTGTTGTCAAATATCTATTCCGAAGCTGTGGGGGGAGCTCTAGAGAGAAACCTGCGAGCAAAAAGTGAGAATACAGCGAAGAAGTCCCGAAGTTACTGAGTGCTGCTTTAAAGTAGCTTGAATGTAACTCTACACACTTGTCTCATTTAGTATATGCGATATGCAAATTAGCCCAGCCTCCACTCACTCACTCACTCACTCACACCAGTGGCCAGTTGCATAAACTGTTAAGACTAGTCTTACAAGTTAGTCATCCAATTTTATTCTTTAAAACTATTAATAACTTTTTAAAGTCAGTAACATAAAAACGTAGATTGGTCTTATTTGACACCGAACAGTAAGACTGATTACCCCTAACTAACTTCTATTTGATCATACTAGTTCTTAAGACACAGTCTTAACATAATGGCTATGTTTATGCAACTGGCCCCAGCTCAGAGATTCACTCGTTGACGATCACGTTGACTCGTTAACAAGGTAGTTTGTGATGTCAGAAACACCAGCGATTTCAAACAGTTTTTGACACTGTCTTTGGTTAACCTCAGTTTTAAGAAGAAAATGCTCAGCAATGGTGTTGACTTATATATTATATTATATTATATTATATTAAAAACACCACATAGACATATAAACAACATTAAAAGCATGATTTTCACCACAGGGGGACTCTACCCTGTCTTTGAAACCGGGCCTTTATCTATTAAAATACTTAAACACTATTAAGGCCTGTTCACACATAAAACGATAACTATAAAGTTAATAAACATAACGGTAACACTTTATAATAACGTTCAGTTGTAAGTCATTTATAAGTGGTTAGTTAATGATGAACTAATCATTTACATTCATAAATGATTAGCAAGTGATGTACTAACATTTTATGTATGTTTGTAAATTCCGTTACAAGTCATTTACAAGTGATTAGTAAATGATTAACTAATTATTTACGAAACATCACTATGCGTTCATAAATGATTAATAAGTGATATGTTAATTATTACACATCATTCTAGATAACATTCGTAGATCTTATGCCTAATTGATTCTTGAAGTGGTAATCTACGAATGAGGTGTAATACATTTACAAGTGATGAATAGTTTACACTTTAGATTAGGGGACGCAGAAAGTGTTGTAAATGATTTATTCATGCGTTCACACATCATCTATAACAGGTGTTGAACACTGTAGTGTGCACTGTAGTGTAAGTGCAGATTGATGAGGGTATAGACAGCTGTCTTCTCTGAAACACATGGAGTCTTTAACCACTGTGCACCAAAACAGTGAGCAAAACATAAAAATAAAAAAAAGGTAACATTATTTATTAAACATTTATGAAACGCATAGTGATGTTTTGTAAATTATTAGTTAATAATTAACTAATCAATTGTAAATGACTTATAACTGAATCTACAAAACATACATAAAATAATGAACATATTACTTATTATTCATTTATGAACGCATAGTCATGTTTCATAAATGATTAGTTAATCATTTACTAATCACTTGTAAATGACTTGTAACGGGATTTACAAAACAGACATAAAATGTTAGTATATCACTTGCTAATCATTTATGAATGTTTTGTAAATGATTAGTTCATCATTAACTAACCACTTATAAATGACTTACAACTGAACGTTATTATAAAGTGTTACCAATGCTGGAGCTCTTTAAATTAAAGCAGGGTGGATTCTGATTGGCTGTCAGTGTTTTTGACATTGACTTCCTCTATCGTTACCGTTCCTCTGTGCCATTGTCATTATAGTTGTGGTGTGGACTCTGCAATGCTTTTACTTATTTATGCTTTTATTTAGAATGATTTTTAAAACTATATCTTTATCATTATAGTTATCGTCCTTGGTGCGAACAGGCCTTTAATCTCCTAAATGGTTTGGGGAAGACTAAAAAAGGTTTTGTTTTTTAAATTGAAAGGAACTGAAACATGAAACAAGCACAAAATTACTTATTTACTAACTGTGCACATTATTATTCAAAACCCTGTAACCCTAATCTGCAGTTTCAGGAAATTGACCTGATCTTCAGTCATGTCGATGCCTGTGACATGTCCCTTCTCTCCTACGAGCTGGCTGAGCATGTAGCAATCCCGTCCACTCCCACAGCCGAGATCAAGCACCCTGAAGCCCTCCAGACACTCAGGGACCACCAGACCACAGCCATAGTACCTGAGAGGACGGAAACAAGTTATACTGCCACCAAGGGCTAAGCATTGAAACATGGTGAAAGGCTAGATATAAAAATGAAAAAAAAAAAAAAAAAAAACGTCAGAAGTATCCTCAGAATAAAGTAGTATAACTGTTATATATATATATATATATATATATATATATATATATATATATATATATATATACATAAATGCATACACACACACACACACATATATACCTTTACCTTGGTGAAAACACTAAAACATATGTCACCTGTTTTCACCAAGGCTGGATTTGTTTGATTAAAAAAAAAAATATCATATATTAAAATCAGTAATATTATGAACTGTTATTCCAATTTAATCTAACTATTTTCTATTTTAATAGGATGTCACATGATCCGTCAGAAATCATCATGGCATGCTTTGATGCTTAAGTAACATGTCTTCATATAATCAATGTTGAAACGTTTTGTGCAAACCATGATACCTTTATCATGATACCTGCACATAACCTTTCTTTCAGGATTTTTGGATGATTAGAAAAAATATATATAGCCTGTGTTGCATCAACACAACACAACCTCACTTTGCAACGACATCTGGATGGATCCCAGCTATCGCTTTTCTCACATATGCAGGGACAGACTTGGCAGATGGCACACAGGCATTGCTTTTCAGGTCAGATGTCTTCTTCAGTGTCTTTCCATAATACTCCTGTATTAATGGTGAGTAGGTGTCAATTAGCCGCGATGTGAGATGCAAAATATATACACCCATACATACACATACATAATACATACATACACACATGTATATGTGTGTGTGTGTGTGTGTGTGTGTGTGTGTGTGTGTGTGTGTGTGTGTGTGTGTGTGTGTGTGTCAAACGTCGATTCTAGTGAGCCACAGTCCTGCAGAGCTTTGCTCAACCCTTATCAAACACACCTGAGCAAGATAATCAAGGTCTAAAGGGCTTTTATCAGAGTTGGAGAAAAACTCTGCAGGACTGTGGCTCTCCAGGACCGACGTTCGCCTCCCCTGGTACACACACACATACAGTAGGCTACATACATTTTTTTTTTTTTTAGTTTAACAGCCCTTTAAAGTCAACAACAGAGTTTCGTCTTTTAACGTTTGGAGAAATACATACCTTCACCTCATTGTAGACACTTGTAACAGCCTTGTTACTGTGAACAATAATAAGAAACTTTACTGAGACTAATTTGTTACAGACTATGTTGTTGCTTATGCTACACTGGACGACTCGCAAAGACTTTCTGTCACTATGTAATATCTATTTTGTTTTTGTTATTACAAAATGAAAGTTCATACTTTGCCATCTTGAATGATACTACAAATCACATGTAAAATATTTGAGTAACCTAACAAAAAACGTACCTGGCTGCTGTAGGTGCGTCTGCCATGATTATATGCGAAAATGTGTTTTGGTCTTTCTAGGTTTCGGTAGTTTGAGAGGTTCAGCCAATCAGTGAGCAGTATGCTGTAGCCACCACTTTGTCATGCAGCAGGAGAGTGATAAACGACTGTCATGATGATGATGCAGTGCCCGAGTAAATTATTAATAATAATGTGATTAAGAAGACTGATATGGTTTTATTTACACTAAAGTCGATATTAACCCGGTACTAACCCCTAAAAGGGGTATAAAAAAACAAAACAATACAGACACATGAGAAAATTTATTTATTACTATTTTCCATCTTATTAGGACATTTTTTATTTTTTTATTATTTTTTTTTATGTTTGTATCCCCCAGGACACGTCGTGTTACATTTTGGCCAACTTTTTAAACAATGTATTCCCTCATAACTTAAACTAAACATTCTTTATAAAATGTTGAACAGTAAGTATAATGCTTATTTATCAATATATTAGCCTAGGCTACTGTATAATTTGCAAATGTCTAGGGCCTATAAATTATCCACTACGACCAAAACTTTGCTGAAAAACTTGTTGTACATAATATAATCTTCATGCATTCTGTCCTCTGATTGATAGTTCATCCTTTTTTAGCAGGTAAAGTCTTTTTTGCTCAGAAATCATAAAGTAAATGTAAGATGAACAAGCAACTTGGGTTTAAGTGATCATTCATACATCATTTTATAATGTAAAAAAAAAAAAAAAGGCTTTTGGGGAACATTTATTTGTCCATCTCTCAATTATCATTGATAATTCCAGGCAGCGAAGTTGCGTCTGAATTTGTGTCAAGTTTTTGACAATTTCACATGTGAGTTCCAAATGTAGTAACAAAAGATGAAATGGAATGTTAATAAAGCTTTTTAATTTTTTTTGAAACAAAGAGCTTTTCAGTACTTTACAGCTAGTGAAAATGCATTTGAATGAATGTGAAGTTTAAGGCAATTTGCCCAAATAGGACAAAGTCAGTTATAAATGACGGCACCCTAAAAAAAGGTCAGATCATATTTAGAAAACTAATTTTGAAAAATGATTTTAGCCTTAAATGATGTAAAATATAGTCTTTTTTTTTCTAGCTGGGATTTCATAATTAGTCCCATAGAGGGTTAAATCAAATGATTTATGTTAATGTATTTATTAATATTGTTTAAATGATAAAACTCAAAAGAAGAATACCTTCTCCCAAAAACGTGTATCATGAAATAATACAACGCATGCCCTGTAGAGAGCGCTCTTTGAGAACAATCGTGGCATTTTTAAACCTGTTAAAATCATAATCTATCACGAACATAGAGCCTTCAGAAATTCATCTAATAAAATATGATAGTGTATTTATATCATTTACAAAAATATATACTTTTAATTGTTCAGAGGAACCATTTACTGTCAACCAGCGGATCTTTATGTGTGGCGTGCGGCGTGCCCTTGTAAAATTGTACCATAGTAACCCTTGTTTACGCCCAATAATAATTAGGCCTACTATAATAGATGGGGAAGATGCCCCCCTTAAGAACAATGTGGATTTACTTTTAAACAGTAGGCTAACACATTTAGATGGAAGTTTAGATTTTGCTGGAGGATGATGCATCAGCCGACGTGGAAATAAATAGAAACATTCGCTAATTTGCTGTTATAGCATAAGACAAGATATTAAAAGAGGAATAAGAAGCTTTTACAGAATGTACACATTACTTTTGATAATAACTTCTTATTAATAAATACATTTTTAAAGTGTCATAAAAGTACTAAACTAACTATTCAATTTAAAATGTTGACATAATTGAATAACAGATAACAGACAAAGCAGAATCCCAGTAAAAGAGATTCATCTGAAAGGTAAAATCGTTGTCTAATGTAGTCATATGAATACTTACATATTTAATTTGAAGATATATCATAATAGAAACACAGTAAAAATCAAATTGAATTATATCACTCAATTAACTTATAGGTTTTAATGAAAGAAAAGATGTATAATGTACATCTCATTTGTGTAAATACTAAATAACAACCCCATTAATTACAATAAAATCAATAACTTTTACTCCACAAATCCCAAAACACTTATGTGTCCACAAAGCCTTCATTAACAAATAGACACACACTGATATTCCAACATACGGCATAGCTAACTATTTTCCAGAGACACAAAATTAGATAAATTAAACTCAAAACTGATTTGGCTGACTAAATCTCACAAATGCTGATATTCAGATGAAATGACAAAATTAAAAATAGCGTAGCCATTAATCAAAAGTACTGAGATGAGATTTTGTGTCATCTATGGTCGGGCAAAAAAATGAAAGCGGCTGGGGGTGGTCATCTTGCCCCATGTTACCCTACTACTGTAAAACAATAAGAAACCGCTTAAACACTTTAACACGATTTTAATTAGAAAAGTGTAAACATGCCATTTTATTAGGATAAGACATGTTTTGGTCATGATCAGAACTAATGTGTTTTTAACTAATGATTGAACCATTTTTGTGACTCACTAAACACTGGAATTTTAAAGATCCACCATTATCTTCATGCCACCCAAACCACAGAAAGGGTCACTGAACAGATCTGGTTAATGAACTGATTCAAAGATGGCACAGGAATGAATCAATATCCCTACAGATAACATCAACAGGAAACTATGGAAAACAATGACACATGTTGTGTTGATTTGTGTTTAATAGACAGTTTCACGATTAGGTTTTTTGCATAACAAAAGATAGACCGATACAAAATCAATTGTGCCAGAACTCAAATCATTAGATGATTGCAATGTTAGACAAAAGAATTGCAGGCTGTACAACATGATATCATATTCATATCATGTGTGCACAATGCTTCAGAGTATCTATAACTTTTTGAAAATCAGCAGCTTATTAAGATTTCAGAGAAAGAGATTGATTCATATGTATTTGTCTCCAAGCACAGCTCTAACATTAGATTGTCATCACAGAGACACCAGTAAGAGCAGCACATCTTTCTACTAATAACATTCATTAGGGCAGTGAAATAAATTATTTGTTAAAAGAGTGCTTCAGTAATGGAGGAACTTAAAACTGAAGCTACTTTGGTGCAGAAATACAAAAATAAATCATTTTATAATTACACAAGTAGCTCATTAGTTTGCATATGAACAGAAAATCAAGGCAATTCGAATTTTTACCAAAGTACATGATGTGAAAATTAAAAGGCACAGATTTTGAGCTTTCATGAAGAAAAGTATTACATAAAAATATACATTCTATTAGGCTGATGTCCAAGATGATACTGGACAACTGGCACGTGAATTGCATTTAAGAGTGGTTGTAACAGAGTGCAAAAAGAATAGAGGCAATTCATGTTACACCGATACAGCCTTATGTACCCTTATGTGTCGGCAATAGCATCAATCTCATCAAGACACATTATACAAATAGAATTATCTATAATATCATTTGAAAAAATATCAGAATGTTTCTGTCTTTGGAGTTCACTTAAATATGTTTCAGTGAGAAAATAGTTTATTTTACTTTGTAGCTTACATCAATGGATAAACAGCTATAAGACCTGACTTCCAGCAGTTCGTGTACTAAAGAAAACTCCCTTTGGCAAGGCTTTTATCCCTACAGGTTCAAAGAAACATACAACATGTAGTGTGTCTATGCAATCAGAAAATTATGGCAAGTAATAATAATGCAGCACTTTCAAGCTCCAATGCTAACAATTGTCCCATGTCATCTATATAGCCTACTTTGGCTATGAAAGCTTAGATTTGCGAATCAAACTTGTTCTGAATACACATTCATCAGAGCTTACAGCAGCAAAAACAACAGGCAATATGTGAATTAAGACTGTAGGTACAGTATGTAAATACTTTGTTTAAAATTGATTGAATATGATTCATTCAGAACAATGTGATTGTGCAAAACAAAAAGTTAATAAACACCGTTAAAATTTGTCCCATTACATTAGGGAAAGTCGACAGGGGCCTCAAAAGCATGTCTTTTTTTGGTGTCCCGTCAGTTTTTACATTTCTCTCTGACTGTCCTGAAAAACTGATATTTCAGCACACCAGTGTTTACGTATTTAGTGTCTCAGTCCTAAAACTGCACAATTTCATGGGCAAAAAAAGGTCCATTGTCAATAGTGTAGTGATGTGTGAAGCACAGCGAACACAGAAGTCACTTTAAAACCAAGAAGCTTTCTGCAGGAGAACGCAGCGAGTTCACACAACCAACTTGAATAAAAGCAGATTCTGTGCTGGGAACTTTTTCGTCCTTACGGAAAACTCCTGATCACACAGATTGCTATTGAAATAAAATTTCACCAAGCAACTGTAAATGTGACCGCATCTTTACACTGTGGATGTGCTTATAAGTCATGAAAGATCATATTTACGAGATGAATGCACAAAGTCGTAATTGCAAAGTGGGAAGCTGGATTTTCTTTGAGCCCAGAATTGAGTTGGGGGCGTGTCAGTGAGAAAAACTAAAACTAAAACTAGCTACGTTGCATGTACAAAAGTATTGTACAATTATGATTCAGTTTACAGCACCTTCATAAAATGTGCGTTCTTTGTTCATCATTTTGCTGTATTTTTGTGTAGAAAAGGCACACCGGCATCTTGCTCCGATCACTTTGAACGCACCTGACGTTGTAATTACGACTTCTCAACTCGTGGAGCAAGTAGAGCCCATCCTTGTGCACTTTTGGGCTTTTAACTGCATAAATAGATGCTTTGTACATAAAACAAAGATGCGGACAACATCTAATTGTTTCCATCAGTATGCTCTCTATATCTCACTTTTTTGTTCACCATCACATTCAGCTTTTTCTAAATTAGTATTCAGCTTTAAGATTCTGTGTTATTGTGTTGACCCTCTTGTTCATTAATAGTATGCAAGTAGAGGCAAACAGGATGAGGTTGAGATTGGGCCAGTGGCGATGCTCCACACTCCATTCTGTTTTCTGGGGATAGACGGCCCTGATTTTCCTCTTCGAAGGAATGGAGGCCACATTCCTCACAGAAATCCTCCGAGTCCCCTTGGTCCTCCTCCCTCAAAAGCCTCTCCAATTCTTTGGGTTCATGGCTTTTCAAGCCTCGCCCACAAACGCACACCTCAATCCCAGAGTCCCCCGTAAATCTGCGGTGCCTTGCCAGAATCCTCTCTTTCTCATCAGGCATCACCACATTCCTGAGCGTCTCCTTCCTGCACTCGTTCTGTTTGTCCACGCCGGGAGGCTGCTCTAAGGGAAGAGCACTCTGCGTGGACCTGCTTCGCTCTAACTCGATCTCGCTCTTGCTGTCGTCTTTGTGGTGGTACCCGTTGGAGGTATGGATCTCTTCCAGGCTGGGTCTGGAACAGAGCGTGTCAGATGCAGGGGGCACTGGAGTGATCTGCCTGGGTGGGCAGTGCGTATCCTGCTGGTCAGTGGTTAAGGGGCTGGTGTAGGCTGGAGGTCCGGTGTTTAAGGCACTATATGGGGGAGGGGGCGTAGCAGGATGATGCACCGCTTCCTCATATTCTGGAAGGAGATAGTTGGGTAGGAATCCTGAAAGAGAAAGAATGCCAAGAAAATGTCTGAGAACCATTGTGAGAATTGAATTCAAACTTTTGTTTTGGTTGAAGAACTATAGCTTAACCATTTTAAAGGGATAGTCATAGTTCACCCAAAAAGGTCAAATGGTCATCATTATCTCATCCTCATGTTTTTCCGAACCTATTTGACTTTCATGAAAGGCTATTTCTACCACAAAAGAAAAAAAAGTCAAAATTATGACAAAACATTTGGACTTTTGTTTTATTTTGACACAATCTCATAATTGACAACACTGTAGTATGTCATTGTTTTGACTTTTTGTATTATAAATTGAACTTGTTAATTTTGTCTTTTTAGTATTTTAATTTAGAAATTTATATCCTAATGCAAGGTTCCTACACATTTTCCATTTCAAAATTCCATACTTTTCCAGACTCAAATTTCCAAACCTCTCTGTAGATTTTTCAGACCATATTAGACCAATTTACAATTGATAAGGTTTTAACTTTTGTATTTAAAGCCTTGCGTGGCTTGGCTCCAGCTTGCATTACATATCTTATTTGTCCCTACTCCCCCCCAGAGATCCCTTAGATCTTCTTCTGGGAAGTTATTAACCATCCCGTTGTCTTGCTTGAAATCTAAAGGTGAAAAGCCTTTTCTGTATTAGCCCCAAAGCTGTATATTTATATTAAACCTTTTATTTAACATTTAGTATTATTGTTTTAATTAGAAGATATTTTAATAAATTGTATCATTATTAAAAAAATATATTTTATGAGCTATACAAGTTAAATGAAAACTATGAAGGGAACAGAGTTACATTTAAAATGGGCTTTTCATGTAATTTCATGAACTTCCAGTAAAAGCCCCATCCACTGTCAGATTTATTTGAATACAGATACAAATCATTTTGAGATTGTTACAGATACAGATATTGGCTTCTCTGCACACCCCTAGTTTTGAATGTCACAATTTCGACTTTGTATGTTATGATCTGATTTAGATTTTTTTAAATACATTTTTTTTCTAATGTGACTTAAATTTTTTTGACTCAAATTTGAATTTCACATTATCACTTACTATGTCGAATTAATTAATTAATTATATGTAAATTTCAACTTCTTCCACATTTAATTATGACTTACACAATGTCTACACTGGACGCAAGCAGGTAGACGCAACAGAACAATCGACAATAGAATCTATTATAATCAGTGATGCTGTCTACGCTGGATGCGATGCCTTGATTATGCCCTGAACATAACCGCTGATAAACGGATTCGCTGATAGACACCTGCTTTCAAACGCTCCCGTGTGTATGAGTAAGCGCTCAGTGAAGAGCGTCAAAGACGTCTATTATGTTTTTGATGCCAATCATAGACATATGTTGAGCGCGTGAACACCATGGCCAAACAGAGACATTTATGTTGAGCGCATGAAAACTATGGCCAATCAGAGACATTTATGTTGAGCACGTGAACACTATAGCCAATTAGAGGGGTTTAAGAATCCGTTCAACAAAGCTCAAAATGCTAGAGGGAAATGCTGGTATCGCCATATTTGTAAAATTTCAGTACCAACACTAGTCCATTGTATTGACAGCCATAAGCTGTTATGGTGCAATTCGAGAACAGTCGCATCTGGTGTTGACATGGTGTTAGTATCTCACTATTTTGACTTATGCCCTATTGAAAAAATAGGGCAAACTTGCCTTGCCTTGCCTTGTGTCACAAATTTGTTTGCTGCTTACGGCCATGTTTTTATCCAAGTCATATTAGAGCATAATTAGGATGTCCACCAAAGAAGATGCACACCAATTTTCAACTTCATGGATCATACGGGTACGAAGTTATAATTGATTTTAGTTGCAGCGCCCCCTATTGGCAGAACTGTGCGAAACTTAGTGTGTGTTCTCAGATTGTCCTGTTGTCTTTGTGCATCAAGTTTCATTAAGCTTGGACATTGCGATCAGCAGCTATAGGTCAACTCATAAAAATGGGCATTGCCTCACCAATAAAATAACTTTTAACTTTTTAACTTTTTTTAACTTGCTGTTGTGTGCCTATTTCGGTGAAGATTGGACCAACGGCCTAGGAGGAGTCTGAAAAGTAGTTTAAGAAACTTAAAAAAAATCTGAGATTTTGGCTTGACTCAAGGATTCAGGGGAGAGAAAACTGTCTGTAGCCCTTAGGGCTCCAAAGTTATAATCCAAAATGCAAAATGCTTTATTATAGCACCACCTAGTGTCAGACGGCTGGGTGTCCGTGCGCTTTCAGTGCTTGGACCCCTAATAATAAAAAGCCATAAAATGATAAGGCACATAACTTTGAACAATTACAACTGATGTATTTATCATCATGTGACGCGCTCTCAATATGACCAACAGGTCTTTTGTTTTAACCTGTCAGGACAGATTAGATTAAAACTATTAACTCACATCGATCGTACTCTACATTTTTTTTAACTTTTTTTTTAGGTCATCTATATTTATTCATTTGGTAGATGCATTCACGAGATGAAGAAACGTTTCTTTTCTGAAAGTTCACACGGCACTAAAAACTGGAGTAATGGCTGCTGAAAATTTAGCTTTTGTAACAGGAATAAATTACATTTTAAAATATATATATTTTTATTTGTATTGTATTTTTTGATCAATGTTTATCGGTAAGCATAAGAGACTTCATTCAAAAACAATCTTACTGATCCCATACTTTTGAACGTTAGTGTATACAGTTTTAATATAGCTTTGTAAGACAAATTATTTTAGTGGTTGTCATACAGATATTATTGTGCACTTGTTGTGTGCCAAGTGTTTTGATCACAACCAGTTCACTGAATGACAACATTTTCACTAAGAACAGGAATATTGACATTACTCATAATCATGATAATAGTTGCCCACACAGTCCTTAAGGTTTGTCCTTAAAAGGATAGTTCACCCAAAAATGAAAATTGTCATCATTTACTCACCCTCAAGTTGTTCCAAACATGTATGAATTTCTTATGCTGAACACAAAAGAAGATATTTAGAAGAATATGTGTAACCAAACAGTTCATACAGATTTGGAGTAAATTATGAAAGAACTTTCATTTTTTTGTGAACTATCCTTTTAAAGCAATTTCAGTTTGCTTAATGTTAAAATAGGACTATTGACTATAAGACTACTGTAAGTAAATAACTCTAAAAATAAGAAAATTGCTGTGACTAGGTGGTACTGAAAAAAAAATAAAAAACTTAAAGAAAGAGAAATTAATTCAGGATGCTCTCCTAGCTGAGCTAAAGGGCAGGAGAAGTAAGTTTGAGCTAAGAAATTTTTTTTTTTTTTAGATTTTGTTGCTTGTGAGACATTGAAATGGAATCTTAACAAACTGGTTTCGGAGATTTGGAGATGAAGAAGAGAACAGATATATTTGCATGCCTATTGGCCTACATAGAAAATAATTGCTTGGAGCATGCCGACACGTAAACTTACATGGCTCAAAAAGGGACTTTGATCAAACCTTGCATGCCATTGTGTGAAAAAAACTCATGCTAAATGTTTGATAACACTGTCTTTCACACGTGCTCTTACTGAAACAAACAAAAAGCAGCAAGTGCCGAGTAGGTGGTTGTAGGTGTAAGTTAATTTCTCATCTATCAGCAAAACCAGGTCAAGACCATCAAAGACAGCTTTCTGAGAACATCTCTTTTCACACTGCTCCTAATGTATGTGCACTAACTTGGATGAATTCCGAGTATGGGTTACGTCATGTCACATTCACTTTCACTTTATTCAAATCTATGTCACCTGTGCTGGCAAAATGAGTCACAATAAGCAACTTTTATTTCATGTTATTTTCACATTCTCTATTAAAAAACCTTCGAAATGATGTATGATTTGTTGGAATCAGACCAAAAATTACTGAGCTACTACACCTGCTTGAAGTCGATAGAGTCAGCAAAGTAAATTGAGAAATCAAGTTAAAGTTTTCTGAAGGTTCCAAAACAAAATCACATAGCAACCATAATTAAAAAAAACTGATAATAACAAAAAATTTGGCACACACCAAGTCAAAACCAAATATTGCCTATTTATCTATAGCAAAAATATATATTCAACTTTTCTCCATTATGCCACAATTGTTTGATTAACATTAATGAAACAGACAGCCTGTATATTAGACCTAATGTACTGCTAAGATCTAAAATGTTACACATCAGATGTTTTTCCCCAACAGTTAACCAAACGTTCACATAAGACATAACAGATAATGTTTGCGTGAACACTGGCCAAGACATACAATTCTGTGTATGTGTGTATATCAGGATCGCGTCTGAGGTGCGCACGCATCGGATCTGTAATTTCAGATGTTTAATTGCTATTTGGGGCATTGGGATCACTAGACGAGGGCTTAATTTCATTTTTGTGAAAATCTCAAAATAGACATTTTTCGCTTGTTTTGCCTGTAGCTCGAAATTAGCCCGTGAACATTACGACTCATTTTGCCAGCACAGGTCACATATATTTAATGTTGATATAAGTGATTAATTCAATTAAATCATATTAAGTAATTAATTTGATTAAAATATTCGATTGACGGCCCAGATTTTGTAACAAATCATTTGACAGCCAACAAATTCTAATCTACACAAAGCACTCACAAATTCTAGCCAATTCAATATTTGTTTGTACAGAGTATTAATATAAGAAAATGCGTATTAACAATAGAAGCTTTTCCAGTATTAGAATATGTTAAGTTTATTATTAAACATCTATGTTTGAGCTTTAAAGTAATAAGCATTATTACTGTCGTTTTTCATTTCCCTTATTTTTCTAGGTTCTTTGCTAAATGAATCAAAGTAGCAAATAAAACAGAATGTGTATATAAGAGAGATGATATTACTGAAGTAGAAGGGGATAGAGGTGTTGTTGTGAACCTCTCTGTAGGCAATGAGGTTGATCTCGTGCTGCCGTTGTTGCTGTTGCAGTCTGTGTTTGGTGCGACGGTGATGACACACGCAGCAGCAGCTCAGGATGAAGATGATGGCCCACACCAGCCAGAACCCTGAGAAAAAAACATGGAATAATCCCACACGGAAACAAAATAAAACATTTAAAGTATGCCTTTGCACTTTATACTGCTACTTAAAAACCTGACTAATTCCTCTTAGACTAAAACCACTGCTTGTGCATGGTCAAACATAAGTATTTGCGAGACTCATGTCATTCTTACTCCACAGTTTGCTGAAGGTCAAGCATCTTAAGCTGAACTCACTTCCTGTACAACAGCCTTTTCTCCACATTTCAGCATATTGTTTAGTTCTTCTAAACCTCTTAAGGCTGGGTTACATTTCATCAGGTTGAAGTTTAATGAATGTTTGGAAGTTTTATTTCGTCATCATTCTTGAATGTGAACTAGCGTTTATGAATTCCTATGAAACATTGTGACCCTGATATTAAACATGAAGATGCACTTACACCAAATTTCATAGTAGTAGCTACAGCACTGGGACTCTCCACAACAATGTCCCGTCTCACACACGTAGCTTTTATTATTCACCCCCTCACAGTGAAGTACCTGCTGGAAAAAAAATTTAAATGATACAAAATAAATGTATTGTGGATTCAGCGTTTAGCTCTAGAACAGCAAATCTTGACCAAAAAAATTAAATAAAAAAAAAGTATAATTTTTTTTGAGAATTCTTGGAAGAAACTTTTTTTGAGAAACTTTTGGGTATGGTATGGTAGCATTGTGATTTTTGGACTGAAATCGCTATATTAACATTATATATCCAATATGAATATGGTTATCATTAAGCAAAGTGTATAATTATACCATGTGCCATAATTATTCAGTAAGTATTAGGCTATATTTCCATCTTAAACCATGTACTTTTCTACCACCAAAGTACTTGAAACTGTTTGAAAACAAAATAATGAATAAATTTAGCTCAGTTTAAGCAGTATAATCCAGTGTGTAAACTATTTACTCTAAAATACAGTGCAATATTTGGGTGCAATTTGTGTTTTACAGTAAACAGGTTAATCACCTGTGTGAAATAAAACAATAAATATGCTTTGTCAGGTAAAACTCTGAATCAAACATTTTACCAGAGAAGTGGGTCAATGTTAAATAATAATGCCCATTACAAAAGGTTAAAATTAGAAAACTATGCCATTTTTGAAAAACAAAATGTCATGTAGAGTAACAGTTTAAACAGAAACAACATATTTTCCTTAAACATATTAATAGACATATTAATAATTATTTATTTTCAAAAAGGTTGTATGCTGAATTTATTTGTAAATATAATTGCTTTTTTCGGGGCTGAAACACATGAAAATGTACAACCTGAAATAACTTTGTTAGATCTGGGGGTAAAAAAAATAAAATAAAATTTTCATATCACTGAACAAAGCACTGGCTCCATAATTCTTGATTCATGTCAACTACTTGACATAAAAGAACAAAAGCTGCCTGGACACTCAGAATATGTATAGCATCGAACTGTCAATGTTGTGTACAGCGAAATCTAAAATTTACAGAATCTTTTCAATTAACTTCCTTTCTCTTACAGTAAATCCAGTTACAAAAGCACTGGACACCATGTACCCTCAAGAAAACAAAGACTACAGGTAGATCAGAACAAAACAAGCAGAAACCTTCAAAAGGTAGGCACAATAGGCAAGGCATGTTTGTTCCATTTCATGAATCAGTTAATGATTAAATAAAGTTAAGAGATCAGGTTCTCTACCATTCTCGTCTCCTGGTGCAGTACAGACATGTTACTCCAGAGCCCTTCAGCCTTGTGAAAGTCCGTGATACACAGGGGAGGAACAGGGTGCACAGACACACACACACACACACACACACACACACACAGGGGACAGGGATTGGTCTACGGAAAATTCCATGGAGCAGAGGAGTGTAAGGAGGTCTGCATTATAATGAGATGCTCCCTCAATATTATGGGAGTAGACAGTACAAAATGAAATGAAAAGGTTACCAAAAACATTGCCTAACATTCTGTTCCCAAAGCCATACAATGTTTTGTTCCGTTTCAGTTAGTCAGATCCTAAAACTTATCTAAAGCAGCATTTTCTTCACCTTTTTGCTGTTGACCCTACCTATACATTGTAAAAATGGGGGGGGGGGGGGGGGGGGGTAGAGTTAGTTCACCCAAAAATGACATTTCTGTCATCAATTACCCTCAAGTCGTTCTAAACCCTTAAGAAATCTTCAGAAAACAAGTTAAGAACTTTGTCTCTTCATGCAACGTTATTACCATTTACAAGGCCCAGAACGGTAGCAAAGATAGTTCAAATAGTCCATGTGACCACAGTGGTTCAACCTTAATGTTATGAAGTGACGAGAATACTTTTTGTGTTTTCCCCAAAACTTTTTGGGTTCCCCCCCAACAAAAAAGACCCTAGGTTGCATTTTGGCAACAGTTATCCTTTAAGGTTGAAACACTGCGGTCACATGGACTATTTTAACAATGTATTTACTACCTTCCTGGGCCTTGAAAATGGTAATAACATTGCAGTCAATGGAGGGACAGAAAGCTCTCGGATTTCATCAAAAATATCTTAATTTGTGTTCCGAAGATAAACAAAAGGTCTTACGGGTTTGGATGGCATGAGGTTGAGTAATTAGGCTAATTAATTTTAAGAATTTTCTATTTCAATTTTCAACTAGGCTAACCCTTTAAAATATTTTAATTATAAATAATTATAATCTACAAAGTATAGCATTTATAGTTAAAGTATTTTGCCTTTGTGTGGGTAACATTGGTTGTTGAACACTGTTTACATATCACAATTTTGATAAGCTTTCAGTATGTGCATGTGATCATTTTTACATCTTGTATTATTATGGTGTATCAGTATAATCAGTACATTTAAGCAGTTCATGTTCACGTAGGCTGAACAGGCAAAAAATATCATCCCATAATGCCTGAAACATTGTCACAAATAGTTTTTAACCACAGCTGTTTTACCACAGCTTACAACACACACAGCCATTACCAAGCCTTAATGACTGTCACCATAAAAGCAAGACCAGATTCAAGACCAAAGTAAACATAAAATTCCAGAAATTACTCAATTCTGCTGAGCAGGTCAAGTGTAGCCCATGACACTGTGTCTTTCCCTTGAGAACGTCATATGCCCTGTCCCAAATGGAACCCTAAGCACTCACGGTCTTCCTCTGAGTCCGCACTTTCGTGACGTAATGCCGCTTTGACTGTCGGGAAGAAGTCTGCTGCGGAGTCCGCATCAGCGCGGGCTCGGCAAAAGTGTGCATCAAGGGCGCAAATCGACCACATGGGGGCGCTCGCGAGCACCCTTCTGAGACCTAAAAATGAGAAATGGGACACACTGCGGTCTCACGGACTTAACGGGCACGCGCATGCGGCAGCCATTGTAAGTCCACAAGACCGAAAGTGCACATGAAGTGTGTCATTTGGGACAGGGCCAAGGACTGTCACGGCACTTTGAGTGTGTCATTTATCACCAACCACAAATATCAGCAATTAACCAATGCCGACTCTGCAACATGAGACTGGACATACTGTTTCTGGGTATCATTAAACACACAGTGACCCAAAAAAGTATTTGGACACTTAGGACACACAAAATGTATGAATCACATTACACCGTGACTGAATACAAAATATCAAGCCATGTGGAATCTGCAAACAAATGACGCAAGACCTTTTCTCAGAAGAACTCATTCTACTTTCCTGACCCATTTTTGGATTTATTCTCTCAACCAAATGGTGTCAAGGTTATTTTAAAAGGCACAATATGTAAGATTTTTGGATCAAAATATCCCAAAACCACTAGAACAATGCTATATATTTTGTTGATTTGTGTAGCCTACTTGCATTATCCCAAATGTTTTCAACAATGTTTAAATCCAGATAAATAAGATATTTTAACCAGTGTAACAGCCCATGTCGCCTGTCGATGACACCATATCCAAGCTACCCTTGATTTCTGATTTTACTTCCGTAGAAACCATGGAAACACTAAACGCATAATATATTATGCATTTTATTAGACAGGTGAGCAACTGTTTGGATACCTTTATCGACAGAAAACTAATCATTATATAGTTTAAATAGTTCAACACAGAAGTCTTACTCTTTGAGTCTCATTTTCTTGATTTACCACATATAACATGTTTGTGCCATGACTAATAACAGCATAATCAGAAAGAGCTTTATTTGTAGGGACAATACTACAGCCTTTTCTCTGTCATGCAATAGGCTATATTTCATGCCATTCAGCAACAAGTCATCCAGCTTTTAATAAGATATTATAATATTGACTCAGCTTACTGCAATGTGCCACATTAGCATAATAAACACAGCAAGGTAAAATGTCCCGGGCTCTCGGCCCCGTCCTGCTTCATACAACAGTAACGCTAATACAACTTCAATACATTAGCTCATCCATGAGCATAATTTCTGCCCGAGTCCCGTCGGATTTCTTTCCATCAAGCTACGCCTTTGTTGTTGTTTAGAAAAAGCGACCTCTAGCAGCGAAATGTACATACTGTGCCTTTAAGTCACTGTATGTCAGTTTTCCTCAAGTGTCCTAGCAGAGTAACCACAAGTGTTGTTCATCAAAATAACTATGAAGACCAAGTCTGAAAACCATTAAAGTACTTCTATTGTTTAATTTTTTTTCTATTGCATGCTTAAAAAAAAAAATCTTTCAAATAAATGGCACTACATGTTTTTTATGTGCGACTTTTAAATGTTCTAAATGTGTCCAAAAGAATGTGTAAGATCTGACAGATGTGTGAAGACCTCAGATTGAACTAATTTGTTGCAGCTGCAGAGACTATCCATATCCGGTTTCAGTGCCAGAAAACATTATATCAGAAAACTAATTAAGTTGAATAAGTTATAATGAGAAGTTGCTGAAAGCAGAAGATAATGTTGGCCAGTCTAATAAGGATCCTTGACTAGCTAACATTGTTTTCCACAGTCTTAGTGAGAAGTTGAGTATCAGCGACAGCATAATGATACTAATACTGAGTCAGCTAAAACTCAAGAGACTTTCGGGTGAACATGAGATTTTAATTCTTATTTAGAGGGAGGAATTGTCCACAAATGCACTCTGTATTACATAAAATACTCCTAAGCAGAACTCTGTTTAACTTGTAACTGGTGAGTGTGGTTTATCTTCAGGTTATGCTGTCATCTGATGGTACTACAGCCAGCCTGTAGTTAACCTACTTCATTACTTTGAGAGTGATTTAAAGGTTTTTGAGCCACTTTTTATGGCACCAAAATTATTAAATGTCTATAGCCCATAAAGTTTCAAGGAACCAATAGCATAGCATAACCAACGCAATTCTATATGCTGCTAGTCAAGGCAGCGCATAGTGTACTATGCCCTCACCACTTTTTGGAAAGGTCAATTTTGTTCTACCACTCAAAATAGCTTGTGTCAGGCATCTTCAATTATAGAGAAAGAGTTTTTTGTTGGTGTATGTTACAACATGCAAGTTTCTCTCCCGCACACCACAGACACAGACAGTGTTGCCAAATTGCCAATCTATCACTTTTTCCTGACTTACAATCTTTTCCAGTGAAAACACAAAACAAAACCAAATATTTCCCTACTGCTGACATACAGATGCAACTTTGGTTCAGTAAAATAAATGTGAGGCTAAATAAAATTGGAACCCCCTCAACACTGAGGATAAAAGCGTTACCATTTAGGCCGGTTCTAGACTCTGTTCACACTTGTAGTTCCGTTCTCTTGGATCTATTGGTCAGGACCAAAAAATAAAATAAATTTAGCTCTGGTTCGCTAAAAGTTCACACTGTCATTTTTAAGACCGAGCCTAAAGTTAAAAAAAATTAAAAATAATTTGCAACAAACATCCAAAATAATTGTACGGTGTCGGTGCTAAACGCGCTCATTGTACGTGCATGCATAGGATGGTGATATTTAGCTGAGAACTTGTGAAGAGCTTATAAAACGGTTAAAAGAGTCACAACAGTTCCAGGAATTCCTCCGTTGAACACAAATGAAGATCTGCTGCAAGGAGACAGCGTTTCCACTGAACTGTAATGGGCAATGTAGCTCCTATGATAAGAAAAACCAGGGCTATGTCCAAAATCGCCCCCTATACCCGCCATTTGTAGTAATGTCCGAAACCACAGTGGATGTTATCGAGTGCACTCATTTATTCAATCCCATAGTTCACTGCAATAACAAGTGTACAACTGATGTACACTCAACAGCTAGAAAATACCCATAATGCACTGCGAGGGTCGAGCCGAATTAATTCCCGCCTCGCCCGAAGATGGCGCCAACAGCTGAATTATTCATCTATCCATTTTCCAAACCGCTGGTCCAATGTGTACAGCGTAATATCATACAGGTATAATTAATTTTTTTATTGATTATTAAATTGTTTAATTAAAGTTTATACATGCTAGCATGACAGGGTTCAAGATAAATATGTTCAGTACTACTGGTCTGGAGCTGCCAGTTTGGCAAGTTTCAAATGACTAACTACACAAAAGCGGCAGCCATTTCTGGCACACTCAGTTGTTTTCTGTTCACTTATTCAAGTGGACTATATTAGGAGTAATGTAGGGAATAGTGAATTAAGGAATAGAGGGGAATTTCTGGGTTGCATCTTGTGACATTGCATCCTTTTTTTTGGTTCCATTAGGTGTCTTCGGTCCATGCTGCGTTCATATTTCAGTCGAACCGCACCAGAGTTTGTTTAGAAGGTCCACATCTGAGTGAAATTGTTCCCGAGCCCCCCGCAGCATTGGTCTGGTTTCACACTCACTTAATTCTATGAGAAAGGTCTGTCTGCGTCCCACAGTACTACAAACACCAGTTACACCAATTACAACAGGGTTCATGCGCAGGTTTCTTTAAATCGTTTTACCCTACTGCAAGTTCCTTAGCAATCTCTTTCTACTGGACCTGCAAACCAGCATGTGCATGTACATCCAGAAACATCAAAGCAAAAACACCCTGGCATTGTTTTTTGTTTGACCAATAACTCAATTATATCCAATAAAACACACACACAATGTCCTTTGGACCTCATGATGACAAGAATACCCCTTGCAGTCTATTTATTGATGTATAATGCAAGGTAAACTCTATAAATATTCTGTTTAGCCTGCTATTTAAAATGTGAGTCACATCACAACATGCAGAAAATGACTTCAAAAATAATCATAAAAATGTCCACTCTATGTAAACATTCTACCACCTTGTGGGTTTTAGCACATTTGCAAGTTATGTATCAAGGTCAGACTCAGTGACCAGACCACAAAACAATTCTTATTTGTTACCTTTATTTTTTCGAACAATACTGAAGGCATTTGGGGACGTTTTACACTAATTGTCAGATTTTGTTATGCTACCATAAATACCATTTACAATCCATACAAAAATACATTTTGACGAGACAAGTTGTACTCTGATCAAAAAGATATGTAGGCTACAGAGGGATCCCTCAAAGGCCAAGAAGAAAAAAACCACTCAGCACATTTTAGTGATAAATTCACTTCTTTGAACTACAGACAATGGGCTCAGCACTATCTTCAACAGCGATAACAAAATCCAATTAATCCATAGACCTCTGTAAAGGTAAAACACGTGTCACGATACTTGTGATATGCAAAATTACGACTTTAGATTAATGACTTCAACTTAATTGTTGAATCAAGTTACTGTACATGCTCATAGAATCACTTATATTCTCAACACAACTGGTAATTGACAACTCACGTTAGTGTATTCTAGTTCAAATCAGCTAACGTTACTATAAACGCCACTATAAAAGTCTCGAAATATGTGACATTTGAATTGTTAGCCACTGCTAACACTGCAGACTTTTGTTTACTGAACCTGGCCCGTAGGCTTAGGCCGTGTCTCCAAAACATAGGGAGGTGTCTACCTAGACAGCATTTCGGTCATCACGTTATGTCCAAAACGGCGTCAAGCAAGCAGCCAACTAGGATTTGAGACACACTTCCGTGACTTGACGTAAGACTGGTTAGCAGCACGGAAGACTCGTAATAAACAGATGTATCAGATTGCAAAATAAATAAAACGGACAGTGTTAATAACACAAACTTATTAACATGCCCTACAAAGTGAGGATAACATGCTTTGATTCGATTCGACACTTGCATTCAACAAGTGGCTGAGCCTGAAGTGTGCATTGAGAGCCCAACAGGACACATAACCGACACAAACAACCGGCAAAGTTTAACAAGACATTTAAGATGTTTTTCTCACCTCATAGACACTGGCCTCGGTGGGGGTTGCAGATCCAGCGATATATAAAAACAAGCCCATTTTCAACAAGCTGATAGAACATTACAATCTATCAGTGTTTACTTTGGTCAGCGCAAGGGTTGCAAAGATATCCAAACAGTAAAAGGCTCTCGACTTGTTAATGCACCGCCGCCTTCTGCTGTTATTGTTATATTGCGACATGAGGGGAGGCACAGCAGTGGAGCAGCAGCAGGAGCTCCGTGCCACTGGTTGCCCCTACCTATTATACAAGCGAGTCCCTGCGAACAGCAAAGGCACAGCTGGGTGTGACGCTTGCCGTAACCTACGCCATGTGCGCAACGTGATGATGGGACAAATGGTGCTTAGCTCCGCCCACAGAGTGAGAGTCTAGGACTGTGGGGTGATTCTTCTCACTGACTCACTAAGTTATTGACCTTAGGTTACATCGAAACGCAATTCCTGCTGACAAAGGGAAATTGGAAATGTAGCATATGAGATGTATGTACTTTTTTCGTATAACATGCATTTAAAGTGCCTCAGTGAGCCTCCTCTGACAGCGTGGGTCATCCTAAATCGTCGGGAAAAGTGTCCCCAGATGTCAGGGTGTGTGTGAGGTTCTAGTGCTTCTGTGTCTTTGGTCTTTCGTCCATTCTGTTGCTGGCAGGTCGTCCTTACCTTTCTTCCCAAGAAACTGCGCCGTATCGCAAAAAATGCAAACAAATATTAAAAGCGGGATCAGTAGTTTTTGAAATATGCTGTTTGGATGTTAACTTTAGTCGGTCCGACACCGACACCAAAAACCGTGTAGCCAATCAGCAGTAGGGGACGTATGACGGTGGATGAGAGAGAACGAACAAGAGGGAGATTTAAAGTGAACTCAAGACATTACAAATAGATGAGACAGTACAAAAGAGAAAAGCTCAGAAGAAATGACTTGAAAATAAAGGGTTATGTATGGGCAAGAGCTTTATTAGGACCCGTGTTAATATTAGAAAAGCTTTCCAGCACTGGAGAGAGCCGAGCAAGAAGGCCTGAAAACAGACGCGGAGGTTGCTTTGATTCGGGTCCACACGTGAGTAACACTGGGTTGATTTTAAATATCAACATTGGCCAACAGCATATTTCAAAAACTACTGATCCCACCTTGCTGCTCTCTCTCTCTCTCTCTCTCTCTCTGTTACTCATTCTCTCTGTCATCAGTCTATGTCGGTCACTGTCGAATTAGCTGCTAACCAACTTGTAAAAAAAAAAAAAAAAAAAAAAAAAAAACCCCCCAAAGACAAAGGGGAACGCCTTCCCGAAATGCAACGTGGAGTGAAAACATTGTGACGTCACCTTCTCATTTTCACGCGAGCAGGGGCGCTATGAAAAGTTTTAAGGTGGTAAATATGGACACTAGAATGGAGTCTATTAAATAAAACTTCATTTTCTTTTGCGATACTTCAGTCTTTTGCAAAACTATGTGGCATTATATTGACTCCAAACAATAGAACTTATTCAAAGCAGCGCAATGACAGGTATGACAGCTAGGCTGTGAGGGATAGACTAAACGTTGCTTGCAATGGCATCAGCTGTAAAAAGCTGTAGGCTATACAGCCCCTAGATCACTTATAATTTTGCACATCTCATGTTGTCTTTAGTTTTTTGTGTTCTGAAATTTCTTGGCAAGATATTTTTCCAGTGTTTCATCAGCAGAACAAAATCCAAAAACACATTAAATAACAGTACATCCCACTGAAGGGATGTGTCTGTCTATCCCTCACAGCCTCGCTTTCATTCCAGTTAAAAATAAAAGATGGCGCTGCTGGTCAATTATGGGCCCCTTGATTCTGTCTATTCATTTTTGGGGGGGAATGTTCTTTAGTAAAGATAATAATGACCAATCTGATTAAATTTATGGCATTAGGAGGATACATTAAACTTCATGAATAAGTTATTCTCAACAATGCATGCTTAAGTTGAATTCTAGGCTGTTTTAAAATCCTAATGTGTCGTTTTCTTTCATGTTAGACAATGATTGAGGGCCATGCTGATGTGAAGACCACCAATGGATATGCCTATTTTGCATGGGCTTCACTAAGAAGTGCACAACCAGATCAGAAATATGCAAGAAGATGATGAAAATTATGACCAGTGACCTCAAGAAGGTGCTCAACAAACTGTACATATAAAGTTATACCCCTCATCTGTAGCATTACAAGTTCATGTTAGATCAGGGGAGTCAGGCCCTACCAGGTGCCGTTAAAAACCTACAAGAAGAAGGAGTCAGGCCCTGCTCCTGTAGTACAACTACAGCCCTAATTTAACACACCTGAACTAATCAAGGTCTACAAGATTAGTGGGGAAATAATTGGCAGTTGTGTTTGAATAAAACACTGCAGGTGGCCCTTTAGGAACGGGTTTGATTTATTAAATTAATTGGGCTAAGATTTACTCTTACTAAAATTTACTGGTTGAAATACTGTTGTAGAGAATAAGCGGTCAAATGATTTCTTAAAGGAGTCATGACCTGTAATTTTCACTTTTCCACGAGAAAAAATGTATGTTATGATTGCCTAACGATTATACACTGGCCGGGAAGCCGATATTTAAAAGTGAAGCATTTGTTTACCCCTGGGTTCGTCAACCAGCCCACGTGCACGCGCACTCAAATACGTGATGTTAATTTCTGCGCCGACTTGACGTCAAGTCGGCGCAGGATATACCATATATGGACACCGCAGACCTATGCTGCAGGAAGCCCGCCCTGCCCCTCTCCCCCTTATATTCAGTCGAGCGCCGCCATTACTGAATTCCGATTCGAAGTACGCACTCGACAGTGTGAGATGTAGAAACGTGGTGCACACGTGAGTTGCTCTGTTGTTGACTGCCAGAATCAACATGGAAATGTTTTTTCTCTCCCAAGAACGGACCAAGCTATCAGGGACCAGTGGATTAAATACATTTTTAATGACGCGGTTCCTACAACCCTTCCCACTGGCTTAGGTGTCTGTGCTAAACATTTTACAAAAATTGCGTTGCAATGATAAGATCTTTATTCACGCGATCAACAGACTGTCTGTCATCTGCTCAGTCAGTGATCATCATGCTGCAACCTTTCATGTGATGGAATAGATTTAAATATAATGCTTTAAACGATACTTTTCACGATTTGTTAATCTCGATAGCTGTAATAGTAAAAAACTTAGTAAAAGTTTTCGAGAGAGTTCATGTAATACTAGCTATTTCATATGCAAGCATGTCAGCCAATCACAGCAGTGGGCGTTTGCACTGCAGTCTCACAGCAGACACGCCCCTTAAAACAGAGCGTTCAAATCTGAGGCTGAAATCAGGCTTGGAAAAATGGCTTTTATTTATAAATTATGACAATTTTTGATGTAAAAATCATACTAACATTATAAGGGCACCCCAGGAAACATTATAAAATAATAAAACAATCCAGTTCATGACTCCTTTAAGTGTTTTTCAATTGTCATTTTGATGCTGCTTTTAGCCTGGAAATCCAGACCTAAATCTGAAAGATTAATGGTCTGGCATCGACTAATGAAAATAGGCTATTTTTGATATTTCCATTTATTTTACTTTGGGTTTTTTGTTGGTCCCAACAGATTCTGGTAATATCTGTCTTTTGGAGCCTCCTGTCCCAACAGAACCCCAGGCAGTTGTAAGTAGCCTACTCAATACACCAGAAATTATGACAAATAGTGTTATAAAGTTATACTCGACCAAATGCTCATCTTCACAGGACGATGGGGATAAAGAGTTTCTGCTGGCACAGAGAGGCCTACAGAGGTAATATTATTATGTGTCTACACATCAAACAATCTACACATTCAGATTTTTTCACATTTTTATGTGGAGTAGCCTATAGAATCTAAGTTTAAATCTAAGTATAAACGGGTATTCTTATCTCTCCCAGAGTGTGGAAGAACAGCAGGAGGACGGTCCATCAACTTCTGGTGCACAGATGATCACAGTTCAGTGATTTTCAGTAAATGCCACAGTTTAATTATGTAGAATTTTTTAGATCTACATTATGTAACTCTAATCTACTACTGTATTTTCAGTTGCCAGTTAAGGAGTTATATAGACTCAGTGGCGTAACTTTGTTTTAAAAAGTGGGTGGGACAGGTGGGGTGGGGTGGGGTGGGGGGGGTTGCTAATAAAATGCTAAATCAGATATATGAACAATAACATTACGATGACCTTCAATCGATTTAAATAGTAGGCTACATGGGGTTTAATTTGTCGTTTAATGAGATGTAACCTGATATATGTATCCGCTGCTTGACTAACGTGTATCTTAATGGTCCAGTGGTAGAACTTTCGCCAACCGTGTCAGAGGTTCTGGGTTCTAATCTGCTCTCGCATAGTTTTTTTTTTTTTTTTTCTCATATAATTTTTTTTTTTCTCATCAAAACCGTTTATGTTCATCAGTGGTTGTATATCAAGCAGGGGCACGTTTGTGTGCATTATGTTTTGTGATTTCACCAGAACGAATAGAGAGTATCCGCAACGGACTGAAGCGCGCGTCCGAGTGAAGACTGTGCGGTCCACCGAAAACACTGTATCCGCGCCACTGATCGCAGCGCCAACGAGCACTTTGATCACTTGATTTAAAAAACACATTTGAGCGCTAGATCGTCTTTTATTTAAAAAACGAACGAAATGAATGCTCTGCCAGTTAACTGGAGATGTTTTATTTATTTGTAGAATTGGTACATTCGTGCCGCGAGATGTTTTAAAAAGTGATGGGGACAATATCGACCCTGGCAAAAAGTGGTGGGGACATGTCCCACCCGTCCCACCCGCAAATTACGCCTATGTATAGACTTCATTTTGTTAAAAAAATAGAAAAAACAGCAGTAAAAATAGCAATATTTTATTTATTAATAAAAGATTAATTTTATTAATAAAAATGTACTGAAAGAATGAGTGAAGTGTTTAAACACCGCTTCCTCTTTAAAAAAGGGGAGGAGACCGAAAGAAACTCTGGGTTTACCGAAGAAAACCTGCTCCCGACCAGGTTAGGTTCACAGAGTAAGTTACCATGGTAACTGACTCTGAGTATAAGTTACCTCTCTTTCAGAAATGGGCTTGACTTACTCTGCTTTCTCAGGTTGGACATACCTCCCATTCTGAGTTTCCCTCATTTCAGGGTTAACATACTCAGAGTTTTCACTTAACCTCCTTTCTGAAACAGGCCCCTGGTGTTCATCCGTAGTCATCTTGCAATGTTAACTAATGACTTCGACGTCACAGCGCTTTCGTCATCTGTTCAGCTCGCCTCTGGCCCTCCTATATCAGATAACCCGATGTGATTGGTGCAGCTCAGATACAAGGGCATATTTAATGAGCATCATTACTCAACGCCAGAGTAAACTCGCTGAGCAAATTCAACTTGTGCTCTCGCGAGAACTCTGGATTTCCAGGGTAGTCATTATGCACCTTGCCACTGGAAGAACCTTCCGGAGGAAGTGAGAAGTGCAGAAAATAATTGAATGTTTTAAATATAATAATATTTTTAATCTAAATTAAAAACCACACCTTTTCAGTCTGGTTTTCGTGTAATGTCTTAGACCAAACCAAATCTTATATATTTTAGTATTTGCTTATTATGGCAATTAATCATCAGTACAGTAGGCCTAGTATACTGTTTTTGTTTTTATCAACATTGATTTTCTAATTGATACTTTTTAACTTGTTTAATGTTTTTGTTATAATCTATTTGTGGGTCTATTTTATTTGTTATTTTAAATGAATGTAAATGGCTTGTTCTTGCCTAATTATTATTTTTAGTGTCAATTGCTTCTTGCCTCTAAAGCACTTTGAACTGCGTTGATTTGTTTTTAAAGGTGCTACATAAATCAAATTTGATTGATGATTTGATTATAAATGATTGATTGATTGATTTTAGTAGATACTCTTCATACAATGGAACTCATACTTCTTACAAATACCGTTATTAGCATAACTTTTGAGTGTTGGCAGTCAATTCAATTCAATACAATACACTTTATTGTCCCCAATGGGGAAATTTGTCTTGGACTCATACACATTCACTCATCGAAAACATAATCCAGTCTTGATCTATAACTGTTATGCTGTGTGTAATAAATGGTTCTCTTTCTTCTTTTGTTGCATAGGATTCCTGACAGTGTAGGCAAGGACACTGAAAAGGCCAGCCAATCCATCTACCCTCTGCATGACGTCTACGTCAAGAATGTTAAGATGCTGAGGGTGGATTTGAGGTCAGAAAGTTGGGAACCTGTTCTAGACACACAGATAGGATAGTAGATTCTATCAGTAGATACTCAACCAATGAAAAGCCCCTTCACAGGCTGCACTCGAATGCTACCGGCTTGTGCTATTATAGTCAGTCTCTGGAGGCACTGTAACTGTAAATGAAGATGATAATGCTAATAGAGAGCTCAGGCTGCTCTAATCGACTTACTGCTGATATCAAGTGTTATTTACATTTAAATGAGCTTTAGCTTTCTATGTCAGTACAGCAGCTTGTTGATATTTGAAATCAACACAACTGTCCCTGAAAGCCTTGAAGTTTGATCAAAGGTGCTACAAGCCTTTCACAACTCTCCAATTTAGTAAGTTTCATCAATTTGTCTAATTTAGGAAGTTGTTCTTCAGTCATCAGCATGGAGCAGCATCGCCCGAGAAGAACCAGGGATTTTCCCACACACCCAAGAGGATTCTTGGTGGAGGGCATCTCTTCCATTCAAGACCCCTGTGAGCTTTCACAGCTGACCTCTGTATTCAGGTTGGATCACACTTATAGCTCCATCTATGTGAAAGCTCAAGGACCCAGCGGTTTGGAAGAGCGCTATATGAAGAACACTGCTGTCCTTCCAAACATCCACCCAGCAGCCTCAGTCTCTTCAGTGGACATGTGTCAGCAGGGAGAGCCATGTCTCCATCCACGGCTGCAGCGTGCAGAAGACACTCTGTAGCCGACACTGTCCCTACAGCATTGCGCAAGGACTAAAGATCAAGCAGCGCCTATGGGAGACCCTCAACTGCCCTTCACTGGTACCCAGCAGAAGCTTCGCTCCATGAATCCACATGGACATCAGTGAAGAGTTGTTCAAGTGATTTTTTTTTAATGCATTGTTATGTGATTGATATGATGTTTTGGGTGGTTTCCTGTGTGTTGACATGCGTTTGCCAAGGTTTTCTGAGCGGTTGTTATCACCATGTTGCTGTACGGTTGCTTGACTTTCTGTGGTTTTTCATGCATTTCTGCTAACTGGTTGTTAGAATGTTGGGGTTGGTTGATATGTTGTTGCTTTTAAACAGTTAGGTTAGGATCCCTCAAATGGTTTGCAGCTTGACGTACTGTGAGGGCTTGTGTGCATCAGCGATGCTGAGATCTAAGCCACTGGTACTTCACCACTACTGGTAGGGTCACCCATAGTGGACAGGTCTGAGCTGTCATACCAGCTGATTCTCGATGGCAGCATATTGGCCTGATGTTCCTGGCTGAAGAACATTGTCTTGTGACAACAGCAACAACACCAGAATTACCTGAATGAAAGAAATGTCAACCTGGTTATGTGGAAGTAATTGATGGATCAATGGAAGCAACCAGTCATTCTAAAATATTATATTGTTTCTTAAATGCATGGTTAACATGAAATAAATCACTTCTGAAATTGTTTCTAAATTTAGGCACATGACCACACAAATACTATTGATTAGAGCAGTACAAATTATTGAAAAGTACAGCAATTACTATTTACAGCAGGCATCACAGTAATCTAAACTTTATTAACCGGAGCTTATAACACTAATTTGTGTATGAATAATCAAGCCGTGCATGTTAAAAATAAAAACTAGAGTGGTCAGTTGATAAATATATGTAATCACGAATAATCAGATTTTGTTTAAATCACACACATAAACAAAGCCTTACTAAAACTACAATAAAAATGTTTACTGAAAACTAAATATGAACAAAAACAATCACACTGAAAAAACAGCATCAGAAGCTCAAAACTACATTGTTAGGCCATTGTTGTTGGTGAAAAAATATATGTAAGCAGCAATAAGGTACGAGAGGCTGTGCTGTATCGTGAGTTAGTAACGGCTGAAGGGCGTTGTTAGGCACGACGCGAAGCGGAGTGCCTGCAACCCCTTCAGCCGTTACTGATTCACGATACAGCACTTGCCTCGAGTACCTTATTGCTTTTATAAAACGGTTGCCACACAATACAAATATTAAAGCCGAAAAATATTTATCTATGCTACTTTCATGAAGTAAAATCACTAAAAGCATTCCTTCCGCTGGAAAAAAATAGTCCCTGACCGTAAACAGCAACAGAAGTTACATATATTATTTCGCCAATAGATGGCGGCAAAGACTGTTATGAATGAGTCAGTCGGTAGAGAATACTTTTATATTGAAAAGACTCAAACTTGTTTTCATGGAGAAGGAAGACGCAACTGACAGATGACACGGGAAAACCCCTTAACGGTTAACTGTTAAAATGACAAGATATCGCAGCGGACATTCAAACGGAATATTTTATTATGAATATAGGACTGACCTGAAGGAAAATGCAATGTCTACTGTGAATGCAGGTAACTTACACTCGCTTTCTCGATCTCTCACAATACTCCACTATAGCTTCAATGGACAATATCGCACATGTGTTTAAGTTGCTAAGAGTGGTTGCTAGGGGTGTTGTAGTGATACATATAACCATTGGGTGAAGCGGTCATAGCCGTGTTTGTTTTATCGTGAATAAAGCACAACTATTGACCAATCAGAATCAAGGATTGAAACTAACCGTTTTATAAAAAAATATATAATTTTATTCAAGTTGTCCTTTTTCTGGGTTTCATTTCTTATGTCTGATTTTATTTTATGCATCAAGACAAACTGCTTGGGTGTAGAAGAAATATTATAGCGAAAAATAAATTCTTGACAATTCTCATTAAACAACTGGCTCACCAGATTGATCCTTTTTTTAAAACCAATTCTTAAAAAAATAGGGTCTTATGTTTATGTCATATATCATTGTTGTTCCATATAAAGTAATTATGCTTGAAAATCATGGACCATGTCGAAAGTGCTTGCTTGTGGAAGCTAGAGCCAAAGGAAGCTTAATTTTATCTTGTTTGAGAAGCCATTTCACTACTAGAATATACATCCCAATAGGGAAGAAAAGGCCGTCACAACTTCTTTTTGATGTCGACTTCAGGGAATGTGAAGGTACTTCACGCAGTGTTGCATTATGGGACGTGGGCGCCATGTTTGCAGGCACGATCTCTGTTTACCTTTTCGCCGCCCATTGCTATAACATGTAATAGTGGGTGTGTTTGGCTAAAACGAGGTAAAAATTGAAGAAGAACGGAAGAAATTGAAAGAAAAAGAGAAGGGACCCTATCGGGAGAAACTAAATGCCACTTCCAAAAACGTTATTTGGACAAACTGTCCGTGATAAACGACGTTGATCCATATTATTTAGCAGCCCAAGACTGGATTAACGTTTCAGATCCAGACGCACTAACGTTACCTCCGCTCACAAATCTGGACATCGTTAACCTTGTTTTTGAATTGAGTGCGTACACTTTGCAGGAGTTTAAGATACATCCCTTCAAAATAGATTGATGTATCTTTGCCCATCCCAGTTTATGTGTAACGTTACTTAAAAGAGTCCTTTTGGATGCAATCACATAGACAAAAAAATAGTGCAATCAGTACAGAAACGGATACAATTAAGCCACTTAATGTATTTATTAAGCAGTTATATAAAACCTTGATTCACAAACATTTTAAAAAGGCATGTCAAAAGATGTACAGAATATCAAAGCAAATAGTTAATTGAAAACAAAATAAATATAATTTATTTGATTCATGCAATGTGGCCTGGCTTTATCGTCTGCTAACATGAACCACAAAATCAACATAATTCATCAACTATCCTACAAGTCATCAAGGAATATACAATACAAAACCTCTAGCTTTGTACAACTTTTAACAAACGTTTTTGCAAACCAGATGATTTAGCAATCACTGCTCAACACTTGGACACATGTTTGTAAGAGCACAGCAGACTAACGTTATGACAACTTTGTCCAAGAAAACCACAGTCTCACCCTCACATGGCAGAACCATATTTATGGGAATTTTAGAAGACAATATTTTGTATTTGTTTATTAAAATTAAACAAATTCCTCATTATTGCGGCAACCCACGCGATCTGGCGTCTTCTCGTCAACTCCTCCACCTGCTTCCCTTGTTGCTGGAAAAACGTATTCCTTTGTTTATTTTCCTCCCTGAACGATCGTGTGACCTGCTATGGCAGTTCTTGATCGAGCAACACTGGCTGCTGTTATTAAAAACTCGACAGAAAATCTCTTCAAATTTCCACATTTTTCATCATTCATTAAGCGCTGTTGCTGCTGCGGTGTGTCACGTGACAAGCAATTACGCGTCACCATGGAAACCATAAAGTGACACATTCTAAATAACGGTCGCCTTGAAAAACTCACGCTGGGGTGTCAGCCAGATTATTTTAAATTTACGTGTGAAAGGGTTATATGTTGTATGCGCAGCCGCAGCGGAGACATAATTTAAGGGCGCGAGTCCCGCAAGAATATGATTTTATCCTCTTACTGATCTGAAGAAAGCAACATTCCGGTATAATGTCACAAAAACGGATTTCAAATTTCTTTTCAAAAGCCTACACTATATATAATGTGTTGTATTTTTTGGTTAATATTCTGTCTCTGTCTGTTAAAATAAACCTACCATAAAATGATTCACCCTTTTCTGAATCACTAGATGTTCATTGGCAAACTTCAGACGGGCTTCTATATGTGCCTTTTTGAGCAGGGGGACCTTGCGGGCGCTGCAGGATTTGAATCCATTGCGGCGTAGTGTGTTACCAATTCAATCAATCAATCAATCAATTTGATTTATATATAGCACACTTAAAACAACCAAGGTTGATCAAGGTGCTTCACAGGTCAAATACATTAACAGGTCACTACTCACACAATAAAAATACAACAACAACAAAAAAAACAAAAAAAATTCTTTTCTTTTCTTTTCTTCCTTCTTACCAGGAAAGTAACTTAACTTGACTTAACTCGAAGGAAATGCCAAAGAAAAAAGATGGGTTTTTAACAATGATTTAAAACATTCAAGAGTTGGGCAGGTTCTGATATGGACTGGCAGATTGTTCCACAGGTTAGGGGCAGCTACACTAAAGGCTCGATCACCTCTGGTTTTTAGTCTGCTTCTAGGTACATCCAGGAGGAGGAGATTGGCTGATCTCAGCGCTCTAGCTGGAATATGAACATGGAGAAGCTCCGTTAAGTATAATGGAGCCAATCCATTTAAGCATTTAAAAGTTAAAAGTAACATTTTAAAATCAATCCTGTAATGAACAGGAAGCCAGTGGAGGTAACGCAACACATGTGTAATGTGGTCCCTCTTCCTCTTTCCTGTCAGGAGGCGGGCAGCAGCATTCTGAACTAACTGCAGACGCTGAATCAATGACTTGTCTAAGCCCACATATAAGGAGTTACAATAGTCAAGGCGAGAAATTATAAGGGCATTTATCACCCTCTCCAAATCTTTAGGAGGGAGATAAGCCTTTACCTTGGCTATATTCTCAACTGGAAAAAACACGATCTAACAGTGGCGGATATCTGTTTATCAAGTTTAAATGCACCTTCCAACACAACACCAAGACTCCTCACAGTTGAGCGGCTGTTTGAAGCTAAAGGGCCGAGATAATCTACATCAAGCAGTTCAGGGTGTCCAAACACTATGATCTCTGTCTTGTCTCCATTTAAGTTGAGGAAATTTAGATTCATCCATGTTTTAATGTCCTTCATACAATCAAACAGGGGCTGCAGTGGGCCCTTTTTTTTTTTTTTTACGTTTATGGGCAAATAAATTTGAATATCGTCTGCAAAACAGTGAAAAGAGACATCGTGCTTCTCAAAGATGGAGGCCAGGGGCAGCATATACAAAGAAAATAGGATGGGGCCTAAGACAGAACCTTGAGGGACACCACAGGTAAGTGGGGCCGTTTCAGGGGAATAATCACAGAGGTGGACAGAGAAGGCTAGTTATATCCCGGCAGCAAAAACACAAAAATAAAACAGCAGCAAACAAAAGGCAGACGCAACGTGATGCTGACAGACGGCTAGCCTTACACACTGGCGCCATCTTGTCAAGGAAAACCAGTTGTTTGCTTGGTGACTGTGGTCCCAACTGCCTTGAGATCATTTACAAGCTCCTCCCGCGTAGTTCTGGGCTGATCCCTCACCTTTCTCATTATCATCCTAACCTCATGAGGACAGATGGAGCTCCAGACTGAGGGTGATTGATGGTTATTTTGTATTTCTTCCATTTCTGAATAATGGCACCAACAGTTGTCTCCTTACCAAGCTTCTTGCTGATGATCTTGTAGACCATTCCAGCTTTGTTCAGGTCTACAATCTTGTCCCTGATGTCCTTTGACAGCTCTTTGGTCTTGCCTATGGTGGTGGAGAGGTTGGAATGGAAGATGCAGATTCTATGGACAGGTGTCTTTTATACATATTACGAGCTGATATTAGGAGTACTTTCTTAAAGTGACAGGACTAATCTGTATTTCACATAGGCACATAACCAATCTGTGGGAGGCAGAATTATTGCTGGTTGGTAGGGGATCAAATACTTATTTCACCTTATCAAATGCTAATCAATTTATAACCTTTATATAATGTGTTTTTTTCTGGATTTTTTGGTTGATATTCTGTCTCTATCCGTTGAAATAAACCTACCATAAAAATTATAGATCCTTCATTTCTTTGTAAGTGAGTACACGCAGAGTTTGAGACATTTATCTATCTATTGAAAGTGACACACTTCCTGCTGCCAGTTGGTGGCGCTATGACTTTGACTCACAATAGTCTCGCCCATGTGATCGGCCTGCTACAATGAACACACAGCTGAAGTTTAATCAAAATCTGTCAATGCATGCAGAAGTTATAACACACTTCCTGTTTCCCTTTTTTCACCATAAATTTGTTGCCTCGCCACGGCCAAACCATTTAAAAGATAAAAAATCTGCTCGCAATTTAGCATTCTCAATGTCTTGAATTTATGCTGTCTGAGTTTGGTTGCAATCAGATGAATCCCCTAGGAGGAGTATATCAAATTCCAGAGCATGCGTTTTTCAAACAACCCATAATAGCCAACTTCCTGTTGGGCTGGCTTATGACTTAGACTGCTAAAGATGTTCAGCCCGATGAGATCTATGAGTGTATGAAGTTTGGTTACTGTATGTGAAAAGGGGTGTGCTACAGAGCCCCTCAAATACAACCAGATAAAAGGGTGCGTCACAGAACCCCCCCATGACAACTTGTGCCTGGCCATCAGATGTCCAACGTGTGTGAAAAGTCTGCAAGAGTTTTTGAGCATGTAAAGGGCCCCAAAAGTGCCCGAAAGTAAAAAAAAAAAAAAAAATCCTAATGAAAGGAAAAGCCATTTAACTGATTCATAAAAACAGTCATTTATGATGACCAAGTCAACAAATGTGTCAACAGAACCTTCTAAGAAACTATAAAGAGTGTTTTCCCCACAAATGAAAAGTAGTTCCAAAATGTCCTCCATTTTGTCCACTACTGGACTTCGGAAAAAATGCAAAGAAAAAGTTATCAATACAGCCAAATGTTGAAATGAATAATACATTTCAATAACGTCCCCTTTCATTCACCACTAAGATGGCTTGCTCATCCCAATTTATTCATGAACGACACAAGTTCATACTTTTTGAGGAGTTTTAATAATTTACATATTTATAGTAGCATATATCAAGAGATAATAATTCTCTCATTAAAAAATACATCCAATAAAATGTTATTTAAGATCTTTGATGACATTTGAAATCAGGATTAAAAATTCCAATTCATCACTATAGAACAACCCTTTATGCACTCCCACATTAAAAATGTGATTACAACAGCATGATTCCATAAAATCATAATGAGTTCCCATGTAAAACTTGCAGTCACATGCAAAAAATAAGAATCTAGCCTTGTCACCAGTCTCGCTCATGTGGTTCTCTGTAAGGTATGCCCAGGTGTTTGAAGACATCCTTCTCTGCCAGTGTGTGTAAAGGAGTTCCCGCCACCAATTTCACGCCACACTGCCGCACAACAGCACAGTTTAGCGAGTGCTCTGATAGGCTCATGTGTTTGGTCTTAGCCAATGCCCTCATTGATCGGTTAAAGTGAGCGGAGCCAGTGAAGTACAGAAGAGAACATGCAAATTCAGCATAGGGCACTACAATGATGTCTAGGCGTCTGTGGCGCTGTGAAGGGCCTGGAAGCCGGCAGATGCCCATGTACTTCTTCTGCTCACCGTTCTCCTCATGGCTAACAAGGTTGTCTGTCAGGAAACCTGGATGGTAAAATAAATATCAAATATGGGTTTATTGAATCAAACTAAATTATTCTACATTTCTCTGTAATATCACAGCATACCGCTCTGATGGAGGAAGTGTAACACTTTGCTGAAAACACCCTTGTGCGATACTCCATCAGGGTGAGTGATGAGAACGTCCACATCTCCACACGTGGTCTTGCCCCTGCGGTATGAGCCACACGCCATAACCACCAGCTGTGAGTCCACACTGTGAGCTGCCTCCTCCACCTGTCAATCACAAAAATAATATTTATTTTGTTCATGTGTAAGTTTTTATTTAATTGATGTAATTTATATACACTACTATTTAAAAGTTTAGTAAAAAAAAAATTACTACTACTTTTATTCAGCAAGCATACATTAAATTGATCAAAAGTGAAAGTTAAGACTTTCACATTGTCACAAAAAAAAAAAAAAATCCATTTCTTTTGAACTTTCGATTCAAAGAATTTCAGGAAAAAAATGTTTAAGCAGAACAGAAATGTTTTCAACATTTATAATAATAGGAAATGAGCACCAGATCATATTAGAATGATTTCTGAAGGTTCATGTGACACTGAAGACTGGAGAAATAATGCTGAAAATTCAGCTCTGCCACCACAGAAAAGAGAAAAAGACATTTTAAAATATATTAAAATAGAAAACAGTTATGTTACATTGTACTAATATTTTAAAATATTAGTTTTACTATATTTGATCAAATATGCCATAAAAAAAAAAAAAAAAAAATGCACATTTTGTCAGTTTAAGCAGTGTTCTAAGGACATGGTGATTATACCCATGCTTATTTGTACCTAGCATTCAGGCAATTTGGAGCTGAAACGCTGAGCGCACATACGTTTAAATGCTCTACATATCATTCTGTCAAGCTAGGACAGCACATGCTGCACTCATCTGCCCTTTTTATCTATCAGGTCGGTCTGTTAAGAGGAAAACAGGGGGCTGTTCCAAGTAAAAGTAAGAAAACAATTTCCTTGGACCAAAGACTCCGTAAGGAGCTCGGTAGCTTCTGACTTATGACGCGCCAGCTTTCAAGGACTCCCACTCTTCCTATGGGATGACAGACTCACTAACAATCTCTGTTATGTCCATCAGCCAACAGAGAAAGATTGACAGTATTTCTGCTGCCAATGCAAAATAGTTTGTTTTGTTTTTTTACCTGCTTGTGCTTTAGAAATTCAGTTTTATTATTTACTGCTTTGAAAATCAAGTAGATACATTCTTGTTCTTCACAACCGGATGCTGTTGTTATGGATAGAAGGAACAAAGGAAATCCCTCTGTTAAATTGCTTGGTTATAGGCATTTTATTTTACTACAGGCCATTTAAAATAAGGTCTGTACAAACCTTTTTCTCGATCGCATTTGCTTCAATTCTCGGCATCCGCTCGAGGAGATCATCATAGTGTTTTAGTCCGATCCTTAGAGTGTGATTCAAAACTGCCTTAGTGCGAATATCCTCCAGTGTGCGAAATCCCTGATAATAAAATAAATCAAATCAGCCATTTAAACTTAAACGTAAAATATTATGGTTATTTCTTAATATTATTGAAAACTGTATGTTACACAGAGTACAAAGCTGCTGTAAATGTTCTGCACTACTAGTAACACCAAATATTCCCCATCTAGGCTTGGAAAGATAGCATTAAAGTGTGTTCCGCATGACTGTTATTTTCGACCGCTACAGCAGTCACTGAGGAGGGTGAAGGCATTAGAGGGAACCTGGCATTGGCTGGCTTCCTTCTGAATGGAATGTACTGACAGTTTACAGATGACTTTCATGCCTGAGAACACTAAAGTTTGAAAAGTGCCCATTGTTTGGACAATCAGGTAATCCGGCTCTAAATTCACATTACTGGTTGAAGTTGGCAGAGACTTAATTAACCGAGAAAAACCAAAACAAAGTGTGGAACGTTGGACACTTAATGCACTCGACTGTCATGTACTCCGATGATGAATGACAAAATAACCATATTAAAATTCATACACTACACAGTTGAGTACATAGTGCATAAGTACATTGTGTATAAGTGCATAGTGCATCATTGGGACACAACTATAGCCTTTTTTTCCTAGGGCTGTCATAATCCGAACTGTTTTGGCTATAATTTATTATTTCGTTCCCTCATTTTAGTTAAATCGTGACCACATTGTACCAATTTCATTCTCTCGGTTTAGTTAAATTTGTACAACTTGACCACAATTTAAATAAAACAAGGGAACAAAATAATCAATTGTGGGGATGAACTCTTAATTCAATATCTTTCTCTGTCATGTGTGGGGCTCCATGTAATTTAGAATAATAATGTTGCGTTACAGTGGCACCTGACATACAAATACAATTTTTTTGGTTTTTACATATGATTAATATCCAACAGTGAACTACAGTTTCCTTGTATAACAGTCTTACCTGTTGATACCACATCTGTGCAGTCTTGGCCCCAGCACCCCAGATGTTAGTGAACATTTCAAGAACAGGTACTTCCTCCCCAATGTGATCCAGTTTACGCAAGTGTCCGCTTTCCATGATTTCCATGATCTTGTCTGCCATGCGTTTACCAATGCCTGGAATTTTACATGCTTCCTATAAATAGAAGGGGTAAAAAGCATGTTTATATGGAAGTTATTGTTTTTTTACTGAAATAATTATTAAAAGAAGCCATATTATGCCCTTTTACAAAGTCTTGATTTAGTTTTTGGGGTCTACTAGAATAGGCTTTCATTCTTGAATGTTCAAAACGTTTGCAGACCTTTTTCATGCTCAAAATGCATTACACATTAAAGAAAGTTGAAAATGTTAAAAAGCAAAATAAGTATTTTATTATTACTAAATTAATTACGGTTGCACGCTTGAAACTACCTTTGCAACAGCAACCATATGTGTTCCTAACACAAATAAGCACCTCCATGAACCCTAAAACCTCTGAGGACTCAAATGCGTATCTGAACTGACCTCATATGAAGTGATGGACTTGTGGTAGCTTTTAAGGGCATTGATTGCTTTAGAGTAGCCCAGAGCTCTCCATTTATCGCCCTTGTGTGTATAAGCTTTAGCCAGCGGCTCCAGTTTGTCAGTGATGTGCTTGTTATGGTTCTCCCCTTTAGTCGTGGATGCTTGGGAACAGACCCACTTCGCAGACAAAACTGGATTCCCTGCCAAACTCTGGCTCTGGTCTTGGTTGCTCTCAGATGGGTGAACGCCACTGATCAAGGCCTCCAGATCATCCTGAGATACACCATCTTCCTCATGGTGCTCCTCCTGAATATCTGGCACCTGTGGAATGAGTCATATTAAATGCACTGCATAAGGGAAGAAAAAAACAACTAATTATGGATCTTACAATAACCTCCCATCCTTCCCTTTCTTACCGTCTCTGTGGGATTTTCTTGAGTATCCTGATTTTTAAGGATTTTCAAAGGATCCTGAGCTACTGCTACTTGTGGAACTGGGCTGACTTCAGTCTCATTTAACTTCTCAGAAGGGGCAACTGTGGGACTGAGCACATGTGCATTAGTATTTATTTCTACACAAGTTCCTTCAGAATAAACATTTACAAATGTATTCAAAAGTCAAACAAACAAGTGTCTAAATATAATTCCAGTTATGAAAATTTCTTAAAACCACAGGCAATGCCACTGCAATTGAGTCTAGTCTCCAGTGCCCTACCTCTCAGGTGGAAGGAGGCTGTAGTCTTCAGAGGCTAGTAATCTTTTCTCACTAATGCAGGAACTTAACCAAGTGCATTTGACCAGTTGAACAGCAGAGGGCAGTCTTTCCACTTTCAGAAGCCTCAGAGCTCTTTTACAATCGACTGAATCATCCACCACAACGTGTGTGCAGCTGGGAGAGAATGTGGACACTACCTGTCCTCCATTCTGGGTGATCTGTCGATGGAATATATCACACCTGGCTTTCCCTATACCAGCTGGAACAATGTATATTGTGACTCCTTGGAATAATGTACCTAAGAAAAAGATGCAGACATTTAAAACATAACCACTACTAGTACTCATACCAGATTGGGCTGACTGATGCAGGTTGAGAGGAGCAGGAAGTTAAACTTTAATAATATAAATAATTATAAAACTCATTTATAAAACATTACTGGAATTAGCAGGTTGAAATTGTATCAGAAGATTCATATATAAGAATAGAAGTTCTGGCAGGTCACATCATTCAAGCTTGCATCAGCTGACTCTCAGCTGATCCACGTCTATCTATAGGAATATGATGCCTATCACCACATCCCTATATATAAGGCCCACACAGTATTATCAGCAGCTTTATAGTGTTGCTCAGTAGCTAACTACCCTCCCCCAACCCCAGCTCCACATCTCTTCCAGTCAGGACCTGGTCTTCTGAGATTCCTCTTCGAATCAGACTGTCATTCATTTATTGTCATTAAGAATGTTATTGATATGGATGGGCAGTGAGTTCTTGCCCAGAACAAAAACATATATGGTCAATACAAACTGTATTCTAATTGTCAATCATCTTTGAAGTTAGTGGTCCTGACAGAACTACTTGTTCTAGTTGCTTTGGTAGGTCGGTTGGTTGATTTCTAAACAAATCCAATGTCTATGGAACTAGGGCAATTCTATTTATTTATTTATTTATTTATTTATTTAATAAATGTTTTTGCATAATGGTGATTTTCATTCAAACTAATTCACGGTAACATCCTAAACCATAAAATGACAAATTAAAAGGAACAGCACTTCAACACTCAAACAAAATATTATACATAATTCAATGGAAGAAATAGAAGGATATCTATTTGTCAAAATATTTACATTAAGTGAAATATGCAGCTTCAATCTCTCAAACAGTCCTTGTTGCTTTACTCAAGTGTACTTCTAAGAGTGAATTATGAACCTGTTATTGGTTTAGCGGGCGTCCGCTTTTGGGGAGGCGCGTCCTTCTGATCATTCGGCCTGGGTCTCTTTACTTTAGGAAAGGCTTTCAGGATACCATGACCTTCCATTCCGGCCAGGGTAGGGAAAGGAGCCCTAAAAACAAAATGATTGGGATCAGCAGGCTTCAAATATCTACAGAAATACACAGATCGAACCTACAGAAGGGTGTTAGCACTGGCAGAAATCATAAGACTAATGTCCTCATATAGGCAACCAGAGCTGAGAGCAGGAAGCGAATAAACGGATTGCTGTGTTTTAAAACATACATTAAACTGTATAAAACTTTAAAGGCACAACAACTTAAATGACTTAAAACACCCCATACTTACCCCTTCGAGCTCCTCTTTCTAGGAACAACACAACACACGAGTGTTTTAAACGGATCAACTTCCGGGTCATAGTCAACACTAGCGTTTGCGTTTAAAAAAAAATTAAACATTTAAAATTATACTTTTCTTTTGTACTTAATTGTAATACTTTTCATAGTTATAATTACATATTTCATTGTATATACACATTGTAAATGCATTAAAGATACGAAATATATTGTTTGAGAAATAGCTGTTGCCTTGGCAACTTCAGGCGTGGGATTGTTTGAGGAAATGATAGCGCATGAAGCATGGCTGTTCAACACTGGGCAGATGCGCTTAGGAAAGCCAAGAAAACTGCCTTAATATCGGATGGTGCGGATATATATTCTGTATTATTTTTTGATTTGCTATTTTGCATGTGTATTTATGCTGGCAGTCTTGCTAATAGTCTTGCTAATACGTGTGATAAGTCGAATACATTTGCTACCGGCTAATAGTATTGGAATCTATGCAAAATATCATGAAATACCTGTTAAAAGAATGTTTTATTTCTTTTAAAGCGTGAACAATGTTCGATGTAAAGTAAAGTATGAATTGAGAGACTCTTTCATATGCCTTTCTCATTAGGGAAAAGGAAAGCTCATTATATGTTTGAGGATGGAAATGAGATGGCTGAGGAGTATGACCTGAAAACTGACGAACTTGTCTGTAAGTTTGAACTTTTTTCAGTTTTTAAAAAAAAAAATTGATTCTCATACTAATTTTGATTTGTATTTTATAATCATTCCATCTTTAACGTTATTCAGTGCGAAAGTGGCGACATAAAACCTCTTTTGGAGGGCAGGGGCAGTGGACATGGGAAGTTGGTGAAGCAAACCCAAACGACATTAACGTTACCTCTGATTTAATAAAAGAGAACAGTTCAAATGTAAGGTTTCCTTTCATTTTTCATCATGTTTAAATGACAGTGTTTTAATATTGATGTGTGCTAGGCACCTGTTTTGTTATCTAAGTGTTTTTTTTTTTTTTTTTTAAATGCCCACAGCCATTGTTCATGCGTAAGGACACAAAAGCCAGTTTCCAATGGAGGATCCGTAATATTTCTTATCCTGCTGAAGTCTACAGTGTGTCAGCAGAGCCGACGGAAAGATGTTGTGTCATTCGAACCTCCAACAAAAAGTGAGTTCTTTCAAATTGATGCAAGTAGGAGGCTTTAAATTGCTAAACCATTTAAAAATCAACTAGTCTTGATTGTGGAATATGAAAGGAGTGTTTTTAATTAATTTAGTGTTTATTGGCTGTAATATGTGTTCATGTTGTCTGACTGAAATTGGACAAAGTATCACATTTTGTGTTAAAGTAGGTAGTGTATGTAATAGCCTAGATGTATATATAATGTGTGTTGGTGTGTGTATATAAATATACTTTAACATATAATTTTTTTTCTGTGGCCAAAGCTGAATTTTCATCAGCCATTACTCCAGTCTTCAGTGTCACATGATCCTTCAGAAATAATTATAATATGCCGATTTGATACTCAGTTGTTATCAATGTTAAGAAACGGTTGTGCTGCTTAATATTTTTTTGGAACCTGTGATACGTTTTTCATGATTCTTTTATGAATAAAAAGTTAAAAATAACAGCATTTTTTCAAAATAGAATGTTTTTCTAACAATAGAAATCTTTACAATCACTTTTTACCTTGTTGAATAAAAGTATTAATTTATTTTCAAAAAAGAAAAACGACTGACCCCAAACTTTTAAACGGTAGTGTAAATTGTTTCAAAAGATTTCTATTTTAAATAAATGCTGTTTTAAAAATATTTTTATTCATCAAAGAATGCTGAAAAAAGTATAACAGGTTATAAAAAAAAAAAATTAAGCAGCAACTGTTTCCAACATTGATAATAAATCAGCATATTAGAATGATTTCTGAAGGATCATGTGACACTGAAGACTGGAGTAATGGCTGATTAAAATTCAGCTTTGCATCACATAAATAAATTTAATTTTTTAGTATATTTATTATTACTATTATATTAAAATAGAAACCCATAATTTTAAATGGTAGAATACTACTGTTTTTTTCTTTCTATATTTTTGATCAAATAAATGCAGGCTTGATGAGCACAAGAGACTTCTTTCAAAAACATTAAAAATAAGTTTGTAAACATGTTCATGTATGCATTCATCTTCATTTTAGAGAAATACAATAATCATAAAATCATATCAAATCAAATTAGTCAACTTCTGCTTATAAATTCAGGATTACCTAGTGAAAAGCAGTGTTATTTTAGTATCATATAGTATACTATTATAGTTCTATAGTATCAGTTTTTTTCCCATCCATTTTTAGACAAGCTGAAATATGTTTTTTTATATTTTAAGTTAAAGTTTATAGCATTTCAGGTAATGTAAAAGTTTTTTATGGTTTTAGTTTCAGTTTTAGTTAGCTACAATAACCCTGGTGAAAAGTGTGTTGAACTAATTGTTTAGTTGCAAAAGCCCTGCAGTAACCCTATAGGTGGCACTGTTGATCTAGATAGAAGATGGATGGCTGGCCATGAGAAACATTCTCTTGTTCATCTCCTCATTTCCCAGGTACTATAAGAAGTTCAGTATTCCAGATCTCGACCGTTGCCAGCTGCCTTTGGAGAGCGCAGCCTTGAGTTTTACCCACGCCAACAACACTTTAATCATCAGCGTGAGTGAACTCTCACCGCTAGTCTCACTTAATTACTTTCTCTAAGCTCTTTCTGTATTGTAAGGTATGTATTCACAGTTTTTTTCCGCATCACGTAGAGGAACTTTCCCTTTTGCGTGGATCTGGGACCAGGTTGCCAAAACCCTAATCCCCACTAAGAGAGCACACAATTCTGGTCTCAGATCATCAAAAGGGCAACTATGCCTTCACTTTTTATTGGTTCACCTAAGTAGAGAAGGTTGAACTGAACTGCTCTCACCTCTGTTGTCTGCTCCAGTACTCAGCTATTCCATCCAGCAATGGATTTTTATATGGAGTTTCTCTCGCTTTTGTTGTAGTACAAGAAGCCCAAAGAGATTTTAACACTGGAACAGGAGCTGCTTGTGGAACTGAAGAAACTGAAGGGGACAAGTGAAGGAGATATTGACTGTAAAACTCAGTGAACTGCTGTGGATCCGGAGCCTTTGCGTCATTGTATTTTTCTGGAAGCGGTTCTGTGCACATTCACTTCAGCTCTGTGTCTCACAATGGCATGTTTCTGTCAGCCTTGTGCATCCAAGCAACTCACTTTCAATGTGTGTTCTTTTTCAATGTAAAATTTCAAATGGTCTTCCTACAACTGTTCTTTGTTAAATAATGCGTTCACTGACTAAAATAAAATAAAATTATTATAAGAAGTTTGTTTTATTCCAGCTATTTCCACTATACTGTAACTTAGAAAATATAACCCACCAATGTGTTGTGAGATAAATCATCATTTAGTAAACACTGTTTGTACATTTAGGCAAGGTATGTTTATACAGTACATGTCATATAGTAATTCAAATTTAACATAAAATACTTCAAAAACATAAAATAATTATAGCAGATGCATAAGAATTAAAAATAAAAACGGACAAAAAAATAATTAAAAAAGAAATCAGGAAACATACATACAACATACCTCACACCATCGGTGCTCGGGCCCTAATGATACAGTGCAATCAGCTAAGTGCTCATTCAGTAAATGCATCAAATTCATAAACTGACAACTTGTGCATCTAGCAGTTGTCCAGTTGCATAATTATTGGAGATTCATCATCATTATTTCTATAACATGAAGGTCATTGAACTTCAGTTTCCATATACTGCCATCTCCACTCATCAGTTTCCTTGAAGTGCATCGTGGGAAAATTAAACATTTCATTTATCTTGGTTCCTTGATTTTATCTGTATTCGTCTCATGTTTATGGATGATGTTTGGCATGCACCACAGTACTGTTTGTGTTTCTACTGTAAATAGAATACTACAAACTCAAACTCTATGTTGGTTTAAGTCAAGGGAAAGACAAAACAATACATGTGAATATACGGTTTCTGACTCTGGTGACTCTTCGCTTCTGGTTCTTAGTCTACAGTTTCTGTGCCAAACCAAGAGACTGTATGCATAAAACAGGCACTAAACCACAAGTCTTTCTCACTATTGTGTATAACGGCCTCTGAGGATGTTGTTTTCTGCCCTGGAATTCACCAGCCAGGGTTCACGGCTGACACTGCAGTCTCTTGTTTTGGGTTTTAACATGGAAAAATTTTAATATTTTAGAATGGCAAAGGTGGAAAATATGAAAGATGGCACACTGTAAAAAAAGTGATCAGTTGACAACTTAAAAAAAGTGATAAACTTCACGCGTAATTGAAAAAATTAAGTTATGTGAACTTGACACCTTAATAATTTTAAGGCTAATGGTTTCCTTACTTTTTTAAGTTAAGTCAACTGATCACTTTTTATGCATGTTAATTAATTCGTCTTTATTATTCAAGTTGTAAAGCTTGTTATTTTATAGTCATTTTGGGTTTACAACATTATAAAAATTGTAATAGCTTTATTATACACATTCACACTAAAACATGTTAACATGCATTGTTTACATTTTGTTTTGAGTATTTCAACTTTTTTACGAATTTGCCTCATTCAATTTCAGTTTTGTGGTAATCAACATTACGCTGAGCACAAGTGCTGCCAACTAAAGTCGAGATGTGATGAAAGTAGTGACAGATATTTTCTTCTTAAAAAAAGAGAAGGAAATATAAGGAGAACTGGTTCAATCCGTTGATGATTGGATAGAGGCAGATCTAAATGAGAGCTTGTAAATGTAAGAAAGGGACAGATTTTAAACAGACTAAATGATTGGAGACATACATCAACAGTAAGAAGTCTCATTTTACTGGAAGATTAAGTTATGCCATTTTGATTAAAAAGGAGGTATAAAATACATATTCATGGATGAATTGCTTACAATAAGATCAACATGCATTAAGAAAATAGATAGGGTGAATTTCCACTCATGTCAACTTTACCTTGCATTAAAACCTTAAAATATTCATTTAATGGCTAAACATAAGCTTGTTGTCAAGGTCTGTTGGTTTAGTTTCATTTTCATTTAGGTTCATTTTCATGGACTTTTAGTTTATTTCTCTTCAGTTACTTGTTCCCTTTGTTCTAGTTTTCCACCAGTCTTTAGTTACAATGGACACTCATGCAATCAAAACACCTGTTTGCCATTTAGTTTGTTATCATTGTATATTTAAGTTCCTCCTTACATTCAGGTTATTGTCTGGTATTGTTTGTACCTAGCACTCTGTTTCGTGGTGTTTGCTCATTTCTGCATTACCTGCTTTTGAGTTATGTAATAAACCTTTTATAATTTGATCCTTTTGGCTTTTTCTTTTTCCCTTTGACTTCATCATTGGACTGAAACGTTACACTTGAAAAGCAATAGTTTTCGATTTCTGTATAAGCCCAGGACTGATAGAGATACTGATTTAGCCTAAGTCTAGGCTTAACATGTATCTGTGCAACATTTTGCCATATATACTGATCAAGGTCAGTGTTTTGATTGAAGGCCCTACCTTTAATTAATTGTATAAGCATTCACTGTAAAGTTATGCATGTGAAGATCCAAGGTTTTCTAAAGCAGTGAACTGTGACCTGCTTAAATATTCAACATCCCATAACACACCATGGAACCTAATTTCTGGCAACACTCTTCTGGTGATGGTGACGGTAGCAACCTTTGGGATATGCCATGCATTGACATGAGCTGTCAAAATGATTTAAAACATACTGACCTTTCACCAGAATCTGCAGCTTTTGCAGTGTGTTAACCTCTCATCGTAACGGCCTCGTATTGACCACAGAGAGACGGAAACCATTGTGCATCATTACACTCGTGTGTTGACAAGCAGTGCCGCGAGCCAAACATCTGCACACATCATTGAAACCTTCTAGGAGCAGAGCAAGAGTCCTGGCGCTGTCTTCACCCCTTCTTGCACTGCCCAAAGATGGTTCGCTCCAGTTCACAGCAATATGAGATTCCAGATTCATCCAATACCAAATGTCCAGGGGAGATTGTTGGCCTGAGGTCTGTGAAAAATTATTTAGAAATGTCTTACATGGAAAGAATCAGATGTCTATGGGTTAACTGCTACCGAGAGAGATTCTTATAGTTCCACCAGTCCTGTTTTCTTAGAGGTACCGGCTCTTCTGACAGACTGGTGACCAGTGGTCTGGACTTTTGGCAGATGTTGACTGTTATCTGTAAGTCAGAGCGGATACAATGGGTCCTACAGGAGTGATCTGCAATGCCGTTAGCATTTTGGAGCGAGTTATTGATTACTGATACTTTAGCAATGCAGTTTTTTCTTTAAAACTGGGTGGTGGTCAACATTTGCATTGTTTTGTTTTTACATTGTTTGACTCAAGTTTCCAGACCTTTGACTGGATGTCTGGTCCATATTACAGCTTATTCTTGTAAGGCCTACTCATATTAGCTTGACTGACATGTAAAGCAATCAATCACAGTTAGCCTTTTTGAATTCCCGCTTCCATTAGGTCAATGTATTTTGTAAAGGTTTTTATGAGTAAGCTCAAGGTATTTTCACATTTTATTCTATGAGATAAAATACATCAGTAATACCCCACTCATGATTATTATAGCTTTTACATGACTATAAGAGATTTCTAACAAGTGGCTAAATGTGACTGGATTTTACTAAACAACCTTAGCTGGATTTTTGCCCAGATTTGCAGTCTGGAGTTGATGCTAATTGCAAAAAAAGTTGCATCATTGAGTCAGTCTGCAGATTTTGGGCAGTCAGAGAACAGAAAATTGTGTGGAATATGATGGGCACAGACTCCGATTTTTTAGATTCAGACTGTGATTCCATCCAGTCTAGAGCAAACATGTTTTAGAACACATATTGTTTTAATTTGCTGTGTGCTTTTCCAGTTTTTCTCTGTAACTTTACAGGAACATGTATGATGCTTAGTGTTTTATAATCTGTTCACATTTTAAAAGTTGTGCAGTGTAAACATTGAATGTTTTATAACACCTGCATCATGATACCTTGGCTTGTATAATACCAACATCAAATTTGTAGCAATGGTCTGGTTTATATACTGGTATGTATTATTATAATTCTTTACGGATATTGTATGAAAAATTCGAACTTAAGAAATGTATGGTTAATAAGCGCACACAAAAACATTTCCCATTTAAAATACAAAAATTAAGTCTATTTTTTTTTTAATGATGCAGGCATAGCATTAGCCTATAGTGGTATTTGGACAAGAACAGAACAAAGCACCAATTTAAATAGTTTTAGTAGGTCAATAAAATGCTTTTCTAGATGCTTTTCTACCACAACATGGATCTGCAGATGGAAGCAGTCCAAGGGCCAACTGACAAATCAGAAGTCCTGGGAAAAGGCGACAGGGCGAAGAGCTCAGCGTTGTGATTTTTGTTCAGTGTCTCTTCTTCCCATTCTCCCTCCCCATCCTGAGGCCTCAATGGTCATGCTCAACTGCCTCAACAGAGAGACACTCTTTTTTGGCCCTTTTCATTCGTCTGTGCCCCTCTTTGCCTCTTCCCAGCCATTTGCCCTCTTTCAGCCCCTCTCGCCCACATCTCAACCCATAACACCCCCCGAAACGTTTTCTCTCCCCCCGAGTCGCTCTTGGTTTCTCTCTCTCGCCCGCCCTCACCCCCTCTGTGTGACTGGGCTTCCTTTTTTGATAGCTGACCCCTCCTTGTGTTATTATTCAGGTCCACCATTGTATAACATGTTTCTTTTCTACGGCGCCTACAAAGGCAGCATTTGATCAGAGGGTTACGGTGTGCGGGTCGCAGAAATGCAACTACACGGTGGTAACCTTTGTTTGGGACAGCAATGGTGGGTTGACCTCATCTCTTCTAAAGCAAAAGGCCCAAGCTATTCAAAGGCCCAGTCTCACTTGCTGAGCACATTCAATCGAGACCGGCCTGTCACAGATATTGCCTCACAGTTATCTGAGGCTCAGGCCTCTTTTTCTGGGAGTTCGACTGCTGGGCCAAAAACATAACAACAGCTATACGGTCCTGGAGGTATACCTCTTGAATAGACCCGAGCATGCCCTTGAGGTTTCTCTCAGGCTGCCTGTTGTTGTCAACTGAATAAGCCTGACTCTGAAAGAAACTGGCTCCCAATTTGGCCGACTTGTGTTCCTGGAGGCCTTCGACTTTAACCCACACTTGTCGTGTTCGTGTTCTTGATGCGCCCACACACATACAGTGTGATCTATGAGAGAGCGAGAATTCAACCCGTCAGCTAATGATCGCTGACTCCTTCAAAGCAAATTCAGCGTAGAAGCGCATCTCAAAGGAGTCGAATCAATCACAGTCCGAATTTAAAGTTCCCACAAAAGACGTTTAGGGAGTCAATGAATCACACACCCTATAAACTTGTTAAATCAATACTTTTACATGAATTTAATACACGCTCTAAAATAAATATTTCCACTTTTTGAAGTATCTTACAATCTTCCAATAAAAATATATAGTCATGTACAAACAATAAAGATGCTTTTTGATAATGTCACTACACATCATGGAATCTGTGTGTATCTGCATACTTTCGAGAATATCAGTAGCTGCCATGTTCACTGTCAGAAAAAAATTAGCAAAAACAGTACCCTTAATTGGTCAGCTTACCTTAGAGTAGTGATATATACCCTTTAAGGGGTAAATGAGGTCCAAAGTTGTCCCTTTAAAGGGGTCCTATTATGTCCTTTTACAAAGTCTTGATTTTGTTTTTGGGGTGTACTAGAATATGCTTTCATGGTTGATTGTTCAAAAAACACATTGTTTTTCACATATTTTACACATGTTACAAATTTCATATTTAGAACGCGTCATTAGTTCCAGTTTCGATGAAGCCTCTCCTTCCGAAATACAAAATGTGCTGTGATTGGTTAGCTGGCCCAGTGTGTTGTGTTCGGGAAATGTCACGCCCCTTACCATAATCGCGAGTTTCATCTGCTCAGGTGTAAATATTAAGGATGGTGTCAATTTCAAGCCAATTCAAGCCTGATTCAGACTTAAGAATGTTAACGAACAAGAGGAACGTCCAGAACGGATTTCGTCTTTGCAACCGCGGATTTCACAGGACGTTTCAGAGTGGTATGTTTTTTGTTGTTTTTTCTGTAATTTTCTTATTCATTTTTAGATACGATGTTATACACCATTTAATCAGGATATTTGTTGGAAAACTATGGTAATGCAAACAGTAATCGATCACAAAACCATGGTTAATTTCCTAAGGGGCAGTGAACAGTCTTACATAAGCAAGAGCTTACAGAAGCTACAGTAAACACTACATCAACACTAAGCGGAGGCAAAGCTTTGCCCTTTGTTAACATCGTAGAAACTACATAAAAGGTATAATTGGAACTGATAAAAAAACACAACTACAAATAATAGGACATAGCTTTGGAAATGGGGTGGACAAAACAGCATCTCTTTGCCATAGTGACAACACTGTCTTCTCTCATGCAGCCCGTCCAGGCCTCGTCCCCTTATTTGCATTTTCTGTGGGCGGATATTATTTAAATGAGTAACATTATGACTTCACAAAGCCCGGAATAAAATGCACTGTAGTCCAAACGAGTTGTTCGCTGTAGTTCTTGGAAAGTGGATTCTTTTAAATAAAATTTCTCCCTTTGGAGTGGACTTTAAGCTTTGTAACCAGGCAGATCTTTTTTATGCTCATACAGCAACATTACAGACTAACTAAAGTTGGAAAAGTGAAATAGCATAATAGGACCAATTAAAGAGGACTGTCCCTGTGACAAGCTATGTTATATCCCAAAAGGTACAATTTGTGCACATTTTTCTGAGAGTGTTTGTGTGTCATATGTTCTGTTGTCTTGTTGTATTCCCAGAGATGTGTTGCTCATTATTACAAGGCTTACGGTGTCCTCTGTTCAGTCAACAGTTCAGTAATTGTCCTAGAACAAACTGTTCGTAGTACAGTCGTTCATCTGTACAGCCTCCTTTTTTCTTTTTCTTTTACACAGCATCAGTTTGCTATGATGTCCAGAACTATGGATGCACATAGATTAGATTAACTCAAATTAAGACACTCCGGTATAAGATATGATACTGCCCTCAATTCGCACTTGTGCGTTGATGGTGCTTAGTCCTCTTGTTGAGGGGATATGGGATTAAATCAAAAGGCTTCCTTTCTGTTAACAGGTGTCCTCGAGGAAGACGTTTCATGAAATGAGCCTCGCGCTGGTGCTGCTGGGTCTGCATGGCTTTCCTGGGTCGGCCCTTGCGTGTAAAGGCCATGTACCAGCCTTTGTACTTAGCGTTCTGCAAAGCCGTGTAGTTATTTTCCAGAACAATCTCAGTGAATATGCAGTCCCTGCCACGGCCCTTCCTCTGGCAACAAAAAGAGACAGACAGCGGAGGACTGAAATGACAAACTCAGAAATCTGCTATTCAAGCCTGAGAAATTTATGAGGCTCAGTTTTGTTCACAGGGCATGATGGGTTTACCTGTGATACGATTAGTGCCGTTCGAGCCCATTTAGATGTCTACATTTTATTAAAATCGTATGATTTCATCGCATTCAGCACTTGGCAGACTCTTTTATCCAAAGTGACTTATAATGCATTCAAGGAACACATTTGATCAGGTTTTTGCTTTTCCTGAGAATCGAACCCATGACCTTGGCATTTCTAGTGTCATGCTCTACTGTTTGAGTTAAAGGACGGTATCTTGTAGATATCGTTGATTTTTTTTTTTTTTTTACATAAACACACTTAATTACAATTACATTTTCATGTCTATGCAAAAAAATGGTTTATGGTTGGGGCACTTAAGGGGTTAAACTCACCCGTCCAATAAGCTTGCCTCTCTTGTTCATGCAAATGTAGTATCCTGTTTTTGCTCCTCTGATTCGAACCCGGCTTCCAAACGTGTCGGTTTCCACAATAAGTTTAGCTGGAAATGTGACAAAGTTTGTTACTTTTACACATCACTTTCAGGTGATATAATGAGTGATGCTTCTGATTGTGTACTGGATAGTTTATGATTTGCATTGTTGTAATGTTGTCTGGGTTGGAATAAAGTGTGAACAAAACTGCTAATATTGAGTCTAGATGTGTGTGTTAGGCCAAGACTACAAAGAGTAAAAGTAAGAGTAACAAAGAGAGGTATAAACCAATGACGCTGACCTCACTTCTCTTCATAAACTGACTCATACTTTGAGTTGTAAAGCTATGAAAATTCCTCGTAAAATGACCCTCCAAAAAAGTGGGCAAAGTGGATGGACTGCACGAGTGGAAAGATGGCTAGACACACAGAAATACTTTGGTGACAGGAATTCATTCCCAGCGGACGGGATTCTAACCACTGTTTTGTTTGGAGAAGAAGTGCCGTAGCTCACTTAAAACAGGTGCCTTACTGTATAGCTTTAAAATTACATTGAGTTCAAGTAAAAACAAGATTGACTTTTCATTGCCTATTTGCAACATCAAGGCATACTATGAATCATTTATTTAGCAGAATAAAAATACGCATGTAATTTTGGTGCCAATAATTTTTGACAAGTGATTGAAACTTTAGATCATCATCTTGCTTCACACATAATACAGGAACATTTGCAATAAACATTTGTTTTGGAAGACATGAAAGATGAAAAATAATGATGTTAGAAAATTGCATGTCATATTTCTATCCTACAACTTTTATATATAACTATTCAGGAAATGTTAAGACGGCAGAGGTAAGATGAGTACTGATGTGTTTTCCAGAAACGAAACGGGTTTCTCTTGAGATTCCCAAACTCAAAAATATAGAATCCATTTCAAACTAGGCAGGTTACTTTTTGGCAATGGCATTTACTGGACATTCTTGAAAGTAACCTGAGGTGATATCCTCAACTGACTGTTCTGTCCTATTGTTTAAAGCTGACAAAGTAAAATAATGCATAAAAGTGCATCTGCAAAGATTGTGACTTGCCATGAATATCTCCATCCTCGCCGTTGGCATTGACCCTCTTATTGCCCAGGACTTGTACATGTTTTCCACTGGTCCGGCTATAGAGCTGATAAGTCCTTGTTAATCTCCGACTCATCCTGTCCGATAGACGACTCTGCTCCGTTACGTGGTGCTTAAAATTGGGTACGGAGATGGACTGCATCGTCATCTATAAAAATGTGACAGAAGAACATGCAGATTCATGGTGTAAATAGAAGACTGAAGAACTACATTACGATTATTGATTCATTGTGTATATTAGAACAATGATATAGACATTATGGACTGCACTCTTAAGTACAATAAATTGTTTCTCATCAGATTAAAATAATGATTCCATATGTGCCTGGTCTTATGAAGTGGAGGACACACGATGGTTGGCATTCTCAGGGCAAGTGCGCTGTCCACACTCTAGATGACATGCCAATGAGGGTTCGTTTCAACCAACACTGATCTTTCACCCCTGTCTCCCGGGTCTTTTCCCATAATGATTTTCTTTTGTAAGTCAGCCATGTGCCTTGCCCACATGTTAGAGCCATTACCTTTAAAGTGAGGGGTTTACGCCTTTTCAAGATGTTTGACAATTTGCCAATGACTCTATTAATAATGAGTTGTTTTCACGATTATAACACATTAACTACACACATATAACATCACAGGATTAATGTGCGTAAAAAACGTATCGTTTTCAGCTGATGTTTTACCGGAAAATATTTGTAGGGGAGACGGAGTAGTGTTGTAACATTTTGGTATCAATGTCTGTGACTGTTTTGTTTCGCATTGCGTGACTAAAACTTTGGCACATTATTCCCATTTACCTACAAATTAATAACATTTATAATTCTATGAATTATTTATAATCCATAAAAATGAATGTCAGGCACAAAAATGTTTGCTGTTGCAACCTAAATCTACAACAGGATGGGGTGTAACACTAATAGAAAATAATTTAAAGGTTTATATTTTGTGCATGAATTTATTGTGGTATCCAAACAATCTTGTTCAAAATATATAGTATTGCCCATGCATGATCACCCCACCCAATGTATGTGAAAATATTAAACATAAAATAAACATAATTGAAAACAGCACATCAAATTTGAAACAAATTTTGAAATATATGCTTACAACTCTAAAAATTAAGAGTGTGTTTGTCAACTCTAAGAGTTGTCACACCTGTCTTTGTGGGTCCAATATAAAACACTGGAAAGTCATGTTACAACCCTCCCAGTGATATTTCTATTTTAACATGTAGGTAAATGTAAAAAGTTGATGTGGATGTTATATATCAAAGTAAACAAAACAGCATGCTCATTCACTTGAAACTGTCCTTTAACATCTACTAACACCTAAAGTTATAAACCAGATCCTAAACATTTTACTTTTACTTTATTTTAGATTTTTTTACAGAGACAACTACAACTACAGGTGATTTCACCCATGTAGCTCATTTTGGTTAAACCGATGTTACAATATTAAAGTTTCTTATAAGTTTATATATAATAGGATACTATTAGTTTGAGATGCTTGTTCTACATAATGCAGAAAACTTACCTGAGTGTAAAAACACAGAGTCATGAATTGAAGGAATCTGAAATACAAAAATTGTGGATTATTATCATTATGTTTTTAAATCTAAAAATAACAGTTTAGCAATGAAACGTCCATATTAAGCATACTTACAGGTAACGTAACCTCGATGATTTCAGCCTCATTGTGAGATTTCCAAACCCTGTCTGATTATTATCCCAAACGATAAGTTCTTCATTAATTCCTCTGTGCGTGTATTTTATTGTGTGAAGATGCTCGGTCCATCGGACTTTCAGCAAAAATGACAGTAAATAAACTGAGTGACAGGACAAAATATAGCCTTCTGGTATCGATAAAATGTGTGATTTATTTATCCACTGAGTCCATGTTAAACGAATCCGTCAAGCAATTTGTATTCCAGAAAGTTCAAGCACCTTACAGGCGACTGTTCTCACAAACATAATTCATGGTCGATGTCCAATTTCAGCGAATATACGAAAAATAAAACATTCTTCATTGAAAGTCACCGACAAGATCCGGCAGCGTGCGCGCGCCCATGCTGAGACTATGTTTCCACACGGTATCTCCAATTCTGATGTATTGCTAGCCTAAATGTCACTGGAAGAGACTGAAGTCACATTTGGGTTGATAAACTGTTTGTTTCTCTGACGAGAGGCTGAGAGCAGAAGCCTCACTGTGTCGGTCTCCACTTTCAAACTCCCAATGTCAAACCCACTCTTCACGTGCGTTACCTTTACTGAAGCGCCATCCCACTCCTCAACATTGCAACTCCTTCAAAGACATTCGTTAACCTGAATCATTACAAGAAAAGTTTAGGCTATCCAGTTAAAGATGCACTCCCAAAACCTGAATCGAATTTAAGTCACAATTTCATGAACAATGAAAAATGTTTATTATTGGCTATAGCAAATAAAGACTTATTGTTTGAAAAGGTAATGATGCTTTTTAGATAAGAATTAGATTAAGAAAAAACATGGTTATAGTAGGCTAATTAGCATGGGCTAATACAAAGAACGCAATTTAACCTGGCTCTTAAATTTGTGATAAAAATGTAATTTGTCTAAAACGAGTTTATGTATTTTAAACAAGAGTTTGTGTCAAAGCTCCATAAAAGAAGTCGTATACAAAACATATCATAATCACAACAATTTAGCCTACATACTTTGTAATTTTTTAGTTATCTATTAGCACTATCTTATTAGGCTACGTTTGTTCTGTCTCATACACATCATGAAATCAAAGTCCGAGTCCCATTTGGAATAACAGATGTATTTAAAATATATAGTTTACATTTACATTTACATTTACATTTTACATTTAGTCATTTAGCAGACGCCCTTATCCAAAGCGACTTACAAATTAGGACTAAGTTCAGCGAGTCATCATAAAGAGGCAAAAGCAACAACAACGCAGGAAGTGCTCAAAATACGAAGTTCAGGTATTATTCAGAGTAGCATAAGCCTGATAAGTGATGTTTCAAAGGGAAAGTTTTTTTTTTTTTTTTTTTTTTTTTTTTTTCTATATAGTTCTAAAAGTATAACATTAAATGAAAAAAGTAACTTTTTCGACCAGAAATAGGCTATTGCTTAAGAGTAATACATTTTTTTTTACATAAATTGTAATTAGTTTTCATTTACAATAGGCAAAAATAAAACATAGCCTATACTTTTACTTTTTTTTTTTTTTTTTTTTGAAAAGTCATGACATTTGTATTGAACTATCCAATGAGTAACATGCTTGCTTAGTTGGGAAAAAGAGTGATTAAAAGGGTTAACAGCACCTACACGAAATATAATAACTTGAAAACCCACATTGTTACATCACCTCTTCATCATTAAAAATATGCACTTTTTTTCAATAGTTAATGTTACGTGCATATTAACATTACCTGCAAAATCATGACAGACTTAATTCTCATTATATATTGTACATATATATATATATATATATTTTAAAAAAAAATGTATCCTTGTCGTTAATACACCTCCCAACCAGACAAACCAAAGAAATATATAACCTATCCCCTAATAGTTTTTTTTTTTTTTTTTTTTGAGGGGAAAAATTCTCCCACAAGGAAAAGGGAAAAATTGCAAAGATTCTGGTATGCACATAACATATACAGCTACATTAGTCTATACCCTGGCTGCCTGTAATACTTTACTTCATGTGCCTTTGTGGTGACCCCAGTTTTCTTTTTTCACTCACACACACTACATGTGTAAGTAATATACGCTCCATGAGAGTACTGGACTTCAGATGTTTATAACATCTAATGGCTAGACATGTGCTGTCAGTACTACAGCTTAGTTAACTTTGATACAGTAGATCCACCAAAAAACAAAGCATTTAACAGTTCAGATATTTCAGGGAGGAATTGAAGTCTTAGTCTGCAGCCTATATTTGTTATAATGTAATACTTCAAGTTAATATCATGCTTCCATCAGCATACACTAAATGTCTTAATGCAATGCTGCGTCACAAAGCTGTAATGGCCCTGGATCATTGGACTAGAAACCACTGGCATATCTCAATTGCATATTGAGATGTCTTTATCTGCTAAAGTGGGCTTTTTCCCTTTAAATAAAGGTTTTACTCTTGCCTTTAATACACTCATATCCTGCAATGACCATAACACAGATCACTGCAAGTTCCACCAATCTCAGACTGAGACTATAATTCCCATGCATGACTCAAACCCCCAAAAAGAAGGATTTTCACACCTTTGAGCACTCATAGGAGCGACAAAACAGCTGCTAAGCAGCATAGAAAATGTCATTATCGGTATTGGTTTAATTCTGTCCCATAAATTACTCATATCAGCCTATGTGCTGGCTTAGAGGGTGAGAATGTACCTGATTGATTAGTTCCAGAGGGAGACGGCCACAAGTGATTTTGCCACATGGAATGATTCAGTGCACTAGTTAGTCAGGTCCTTTCTCAGATATTACTCTGGATTTGTGTGTTTAAAACTTTTGTTCATGTCCTATCTTGGATTTTAATGTGTTTTTTGCAATCATATAAGTTAAGGTAAAGAGTAGCCTGAAAGTCTTTTGATTGAAATCATGTTTAGAATATGCTTATTTATGAGACTTTTACATTAGTTAATAATGAACTTTCAATGGACAATACTTAAACAGCATTTATTCATCTTAATAATTCCAACATTTACTAATACATTTTTAAAATCAAAAGTTGTGTCTGTAAAAGGAATATTAATCTGTCATTGTTTTACTCACCCTCCTTTTCTTCGAGGCTTACGTTCAGCTTTGTAACACAAAATATTTCTAATATTCATCTTTTTTTGTGCATTCATCAACTGAGTTGGCTTAGTCCAAGTCTTATGAAGGGACATGATCACTTTATATGATGAACACATTTAATTTAGGCTTCTATTCATATAAACATTGATCAAACGAAAAACAGTAGTGCATATCAGATATCATCCAAGAACAAACTGTGTGAAGTGTTAAATAATTTATTGATCATAACAACCTTATTGATAATATAGCATAAATGTGGGTTCTTAGCTGTTTTATAACTATTATTATCCTTATCATGTGCAAAATGATTTTGACAAGACATATCAGATATAATCACAGCTTCCACTTCCTTCACCTTAAACACATTAAAGCCTGTATATGAAGAGTTCAGATGCAAAAGCCTCTAAATGCTATCTGAAATTTTCTTCTAGAATGATCATTTTTATCAAGCTCGTATATTTAAGTTCAATAATTTCACTTAAATGGCAATGCAGATGACCTATTAATTGTCATTTAAGTGAAATTACTTAACTTAAATATACAAGCTTGATAAAAATGATCATTCTAGAAGAAAATTTCAGATGGCATTTAGAGGCTTTTGCATCTGAACTCTTCATATATTGTTTTTTAACAAAACAATTTTGTCTTTCACCCTCAAACCGCCTCATAAAACCTTAGCACCCCAAACTAAATTTATTCTACTAGATTCACTGACTTGACTCATCATTATGGACCTGATAGTACTTTTAAAATACTCTCCACCTGATCATTCTCCGTCTGCAACAGATCAAATGATCAATCAAATGATCATTAAGTTTGTTCACGCCATGATCCAAGTAACTATTCACCTGCCTTGTGCTGATCCTGCTGTTGGTTCAATAAACGTATCATTGCAGCAGTATTCCTGTTCTCTCTCATCCCTGTGTCTGTGCTGAACCATAACAATATGCAGTGTATTCACAATTGGTATAACATTCTCTGTTTTTCTTGGCTTTTGAGACCTTGATTCAGTATGTTCATTTTCCTGATAATGTTCACTGCACATAAAAGCGTAACTCATTCAAAATTGTAAATTCCATAATTTGTATATATAACAGAACATTGTCTCCTTTATTTGACCCTGTCTTTTTCTCAGCTTTTAAACACCCTCTACACCCTCTGTTCAGGGTGAGGAGCTTGTTTTCTTTCTTGTTCTCCCTCACTCTATCTCTCTGTGGTCAAACAGCCAAAATAATTCAGCGTGGTTAACCAAGAGTCATGCTTTTGTCAAGTTTGTGGGAACCCAAGAGTACATTTTAATATCACAGCCATGTTTTAATTCAAACTTAACCAGGTCTGGTCCAGGTCTGCCATCTGCCATCTGGTCATTGAGTGGTTGATGCTCTTCCAAACATTGTCCCTGTCCTTCTAAATAGCAGCAGGAAAATAAAATAGAGAGACAGAGTGAAACAAGAACCCTGGCACAAGGATCTCTGGTTATTCTTAGAGGAAGAGGGGAATGAGTAAATGTCTGAAGCAGCTAATATGAGACCACTCCATTAAGTAAAGTATTATTCACTCCACCTGATGCCAAGAATAAAAATACGCACCACTAAAGAGAGGGAGTGGTGGAAAGGTAGACACCATGGAGGAAAATAAAACGGAATGTGCCTTGAATATGGAAACAAAGTTGGAAGTAGATCACAGGTGTCATCCAGTAACACTAATCACAATATGCTTTCGGATGATACATGCTGTCAGAGACTGCAAATCCAGCCGTGATTGTACTGTAACTGCCTGGATAGCAGACATGTGTTAATGCTTTTAGCACAAGCTAATCTAAGGGAACTGTCTTTAAAAATGTTCAGTGAAAGTGAAAAAGGGGGTTCAAACTTGTGTTTGGTAGCTTATTGGTTACAAAGGTTATAGTAGCAGTTATCGACATTCCATAATTGCAACTAGACTGTGAGTAGGCCTATACATTTCATTTCTATTTCTTAATTTTCTTTTTAAGGGCAGTGCAGATTAGGGATCTCGGTAACACTTTGCAATGAGGTTCAATTCGTTAAAGTGTCCATGAAATCAAAACTGATTTGTTTTTGTATATTTTTTTTTAAACATGAATGTGCCCTCATAATATTTAATCCAAAGTTTATCTCCCCCTTGTAATATTGCTTGCTCAGCAACCTGCTCAGATCACAGCAATTAGACAACAATCCAATCAATAGTTCACCAAAAATGAAAATTATCCCATACTTTACTCACCCTCAAGCCATTTGTGTATATAACTTTCTTCAATCGGAGTTATATTAAAAAATATCCTGGCTCTTCCAAGCTTTTATAATGGGAGTGAATAGAGCCTGAGTTTTTGAAGCGATATCGAATATGGAGATAAACATTTGGCAATATTGTTTTATTTACAGTCATGCCAATAAAGCAAATTTCTGAACTGAATTGATAAAGGTTATAATTAATGATTTTTAAGGAGTAGCCTATTGCAGCACACCGTAAGTGTATATTAGCACCCTTTGTTGTTTGCTTTTGGCTTCTGATAGTGTTTGGTACTGGAAATGTAAATATGTTAGCATATCTGTTATCTATCTATAAGGGGATAGAGAACGATTCATACAGTGTTAATATGCTTTCCATTCGGACGAACGAAGTCTGGCTCCGGTCTAGAGACACAATAGCACAGAGCAAATCATATGCACGAGTCGGCGCAGACCACAAAACGGACTCATTTGAATTCTGCACAGAATGCCATATTTTAAAGCGATATGGAGGAGACTAGGAAACTGTGGCTTTACAGAGCTCAACGGCTCTGGCCGAGCTGTGAAATAAATGAAACGCGATTGGCTATTTTCAAAAAGGGGAGGAGCTGCTCGATATGTCCCGCCCTGTCTTCCTGTTTCAGTCGAAATTACTTCAACACATTGAATAAGGCCTTTTAACAAGCAGATTACGGCTCTGTGAAAAAAACTCAATCCTGATTGGTTAGTCGCACCACCCACCAGTCACTGTCGTCCATGGCAATGTATACCACATTGCTCTGGGTAACTGAAACCTGCGTTACTTTTATATTTCTCATATCTCTTGTTTTATACAAATGCAATAGGCATGATTTTGCGTATCATTTAAATATTCTATTGAAAATTACATCGCTTTAGTTGGCTATTAATATTAGGCATACAGTGACAGCATTGGTCTTGTTGCAAGGCTAAAAGTTTCGTACTGTACAATATATATATATATTAATGGAAGCTTTAAAACAGGCAATATTCAGGAATTACAGTAATTATCATTCATTTTATTTGATGATTGGCTGTGTGATAAACTAGATAATGTACAGTCAGTGACATCATCATCTTAATATATGCTTACTTAATTGTTCATTGTTAGTTCATGATAAACACCTAATGCATTAATGTTAACAAACTGAATCTTATTGGAAAGTGTTGCCTGCCAGCATCTCAAGTAAGGCCAAGGTAGCGGATAGTTCAGGTTGAGAATGCTCCTGGTCTCTGCTTTTACTCTGCTCTCTCCGCCAAGGGGTTTTTCCATTGACATGGGTGCTCCATTCCACTGAATGAGATCTGATTTACTGTCTTGTAAACACATAGGAAGTAGCATTGAGAACGGTTTAACAAAGTCAATAAAAGCAGATATCATTCCTGGTATAGGGCGTGCATGTGGTCTCCCTCATGCACGCACTTACACTCACACACTAAAGCAAACACACACTTTTGTGCCTTTTGCTCCCCCTTTCTTCTGTTTTTCTGTTCTGGGCTGGAGAAAAGCGATTGCTTTTGCAGGCCTACCTGCAAGTTTGCTTTGAGTCTTTCTCTTTTTCATCTGGGTGCAGAAAAGTGGCCCCTGGTGTCCAAACAGCTGTGTAGACCTGGGAGGGAAAGAGGCTTGAAAAAGGGACGAGAAGAAAGAGAGAAAATTCAGTGGACCTCAGAGACTCTCCTTTTCTGCCTCTTTCCCGTTCTTTAACTCTCTCTCTCTTTCTAGCTCTCTCCTCTCCATTTCTCTCTTCACATCCCCCCTTTTCTCTCCCTCTCTGTCTTATTTCACTTGTCCTCTCTCTTTGACTTTCTGCTCTTCATCTCCTCCCATCTGTGCTTTTCCAGCCTCTTTCATTCTCCCTTTCTCTCTCTGGTCCTAAAACAGCTTTAGGCCTCTGAAAGATGAGATAGAAATTATTTTTTAAATCCTAAACATTTTTGTCCCAGGTGCATCATCGATCAGACCCTCTAGTGCGATTATGTTTCCGAGTTTTGAACTTCTTCGAAAACCCCTCCCGAAAGAGCTTTCTACAGTATGGTGGTGGAAATCCCATTTGCTCAAAACCTGCAAGATATGTAAATATATGGTCTGAATATAAATGTACAAGGTCCTGGGCTTACTAAACTGTCGTCTGTCCAAAGTTAAGGGGAGAGATGGCTGAAATCTTCCTAGGAGCTATATGGGAGTGTTACCTCCCACAACGGAATTCACTCTGGAGAGGGTCACTGCTACCCTGTCACTACCTGCTATATCATCTTTCATCCAAAAAAAAAAAAAAGATGGAAAGCCAAAGATGAAATGGCTCGCTTTTGACCCTAATACTTGGACTTTTAAACTTTTTTGGGGGCAGAATTCTTGTTGAGAGACATATGGTGATTGATAGGAAACTTAAATCAGAGCTCTACTGATCTCTGTAGGCTTGCGTTCCAATGGACCAGAAACTCTCAGATAAAGCTGAATATTAATTAAACTTAAGACTAAAAGAGTAGAAGATCACTGCAGCACATTTACAATGAAACATTCCCAAACCCTGAACGTTTGCTGGAGAATTTAAGGTACCTCATCATTAGATCACTTTTCAGACTTCAACTGCTCAAATTTTGAGAAATCAGAAAAGGTTTATAACCCATCTGTTTTTATTTTGTCAAGATTTTATTTTGTTAGACATTCATTGCAGACTTTATATCTCAAATGTCAATTCCAAATTTGAAACACAGATCAGAGAAGCTGCAAAATAGGCATTCTGACTCACCTGCTTCTCCAGAAAAGTTGCAACACGTTTCCAGAGACTACAGAAAAAAAGAGCTAGAGAGGGAGAAAGAGCATATATATATATGTTTTTGGCTGTGGATTCGGGTAATGTTGGAGCTCATCCGCGCATCTCTTATATATACTTACAAACACACACACACACACACACACACACACACACACACACACACACACACACACACACACACACACACACACAGAGATATATATATATATTTATATGTGTGTGTGTGTGTGTGTGTGTGTGTGTGTGTGTGTGTGTGTGTGTGTGTGTGTGTGTGTGTGTGTGTGTGTGTGTGTGTGTGTGTGTGTGTGTGTGTGTGTGTGTGTGTGTGTGTGTGTGTGTGTGTACTCACATGCAAAACAAAGCGAGAAAACAGAAATGGATTCGGCTGGCCAGCGTTTCAGAGGGAACTCATCGCGGAGAGGATGAGAGGAGAAAAAAGGGCAGTGTTGAGAGCGGTAATGTTTGTTTAGTCCCCATCAAAGCCAGGCCTGATTACTTTACCATGCTGAGGTTTAGCCTGCTGCAGCATCTCTCTCTTCAACCTTAACATCACCCTCACTACCTCAGCTTTACTGTCCTCAGATCCATCGTTTGCTTCCTTAAAACAAGATTTTTCAACATGGGGTCTAGAGACCCCATTTCTCAAACAAACAAATAAACAAATAAATATATGTAAGTAAATAAATAAGCAATGAAAGCATGTAACAATAATAATAATAATAATAATAAACAATACATTTATTTAATAATACATTTTAGAATTTGTTTAGGTTTTAGGTTTAGCGGAGGTGTGGTGTAGGTAGATGGCAAGATGAAGAAGATAGATGCAAAAGACATAACCAAAGGATTAACCACAACCAAACTCTGAAATGTTAACGAGAACCGAAAAATGAGAACTGAAACACAGGCCTATAAATACTAGGAGCATGTATGTATGTATGAATCTACAGTATGTGTGTACAGTATGTATGTATGTACAATATGTATGTATGTATGATTGTATGTACAATATGTATGTAGGCCTATGTATGTATTTCCCTTTCGAGGGAACTCGCGATGCGTCGATGATGCTTTGGGAACGCCCCTGCGTGATTGCGTCTGAAGGACATGTGTCAACTAGTCAAGGCACTACACGGGCGGGTGACGTCATGACCAGGAAATGATAAAAGCATATCCTCAGCAAGCGCTCTGTGTCAAAATGTCTGTTATATTTATTGTTGTCTGTATGTCTGCAGCACGGAAGCTCTTAATGTGGGGATCGCAAATGGATTTCACGGCGGGGTTTGAGACGGGCCCCGCCCTTTCTCAACCTTTACCCTTGAGATCCAGTGCTCTCTCTCCGGAGTTGGAAGCCCGCCCCACGGTTCCTTCTGCTACGGAAGAGGCACCGGTGCTTCAGCTGTTTAGTTCCGAGGAACTAAATGTGCTAGGCGTCGAAATGGGGGAAGAAGAAACGTCAGCTTCTTCCCCAGCGTATGAGGAGCATGTGGAGGTATTGTCTTGTGCTGTGTCAAAGTTAAATGTTGAATGGCCAGCCAAGAAACAAGGCGCTCGTCCCAAAAGCCTATTAGACGAGCGCTTTCTATCATCTAGTTCAGTACCTCCACCGAGGGGACTTCCATTTTTCCACGACCTACATAAAGAGCTATCAAGGTCGTGGAATAAACCATATTCTTCTAGAGTTTTTAGCCCTCATGTTCATGTTTATTCAGATATAAGGGGGCTAAAGGAATATGGTTATGGGGCGATGCCGAAAGTAGAACAACCACTTGCCAGTTATCTTTCACCAGCATCGGCATCGGCCCTGAAGTCCCCAATGCTGCCCACTAAGCCATTAAAAACATCATCTATGTTAGTGGGTAAAGCATATACGGCAGCAGGTCAGGCTGTGGCATGCCTTCACACTATGGCTATATTACAGGCATACCAGGCTGATCTGCTGAGGGACCTGGACACTAGCGAGGGGGCGGGGCCTGACGTGGTTCCAGAACTGCGTTGGGCCACCGATCTGTCTCTCCGAACCACTAAAGAGACCGCCCGTGGGCAGTCAATGGCAGCTAATGTGGCTTCGGAGAGACACCTGTGGTTAAATTTATCTGATATTAAAGACAAATATTTTTTGTTGGATGCCCTGCTATCACCTGGCCTCTTCGGTGAAGCAGTTAACACCGCAGTAGAGCGGTTTC
>NC_138727.1:30555277-30581083 GCF_965113295.1 Leuciscus leuciscus | reverse complement strand
GGAGGAAGACTGCAGTACTGAGCCGGTTCTCCAGCAGATAAAATGATCCATTCACATGATTTACATTCCAATGACTAAAGCTTTTTAAACAAATAGAGGGAAAGTGTGTGTGTGTGTGTGTGTGTGTGTGTGTGTGTGTGTGTGTGTGTGTGTGTGTGACAAAGGGGAGCAAAAAAACAAAGAGTGTGAAATATGTTTCATTCACCTTCAGTAAAATGTCTACAATCCTTTGCTGATACTCCAGAGCCTGTTTGTCATTCTTGAAGTCCTCAAATGTCTGTGAAGCAAAGATATATTAACATTCAGATCTGAAAGGGCAAATTAACTACAGTACACCCTGACCAGAACATATAACACATTACTAGAGCACTCATGTGTTGAGTAATACTTATTGAGTTATGGATTAACTGATGCACACCAGCGCCAGGACATTGAGGAACTCTCGAGTGTCGAAGTGCAGGAGAGTTCGGATGTAGGGATACACTTCCTCTTCCTCTGCAGCCTCCACCGAGTGCAGACGAATGAGGAACTCAAACACCTGGAATGGATTCAGAACACTGCTTTTTAATGAATCCTGTAAGTACTGTATAAATTGATAATAAAGATATTTTTAACTATAATTAAGGATGAATGATATATCAGTGTTATATTGCTTATAGGCAGATATTGGAGGGTTTTTTTTAAGGTAGAGTATTGGTCGATACTGGATATTTAATTGTGCATACTGCTGTTTTGCTGTAATCTAACGCTTAAAGTTAATCTTTAAAAACACTAATTAAACAAATCTCAAAATGAATATCCATTTTTATACTTAATATTATAATGTTGTGATGCCTAAATTAATTTATTCACTGTTCAAAATGTTGGGGATGGTAAGATTTGGAAGAAGTCTCCACAAAGGCTGCATTTATTAAAAAAGAACAAAAAATTATAAACCAGAAATATTGTGAGATATCACTACGATTTAAAATAGCTTAAAATATTAATGTTTTAGTGTAATTAATTCCTGTGATGTCAAAGCTGAATTTTCAGCATCATTACTCCAGTCTTGAGTGTCACATGATCTTTGAGAAATCAGTCTAATATGATGATTTGGTGCTAAAGAAATATTTCTTATTATTATCACAGAGAGTTGACAGTTGCGCTGCTTAATATTTTTGTGGAAACAGTGATACTTTTTTCAGTATTCTTTAAGAAATATATATTAACAGGAAGAAAAAAAAAATTCTACCAATGTAAAAGCCTTTAATGCCTTGTCTTGCCTATTATACCCCCAGTTTCACAGACAAGGCTTAAGCCTAGTCCCGGACTAAAATGCATGCTTGAGCTGTTTTAACGGAAAGCAACTTGCACTGACATATCTTAAAATATATTTGTGCCATTGTTTTGTCTCAAGATGCACATCAATAATGTTTTTTTCAAAGGTACGTTTATAAAAGCCACTTAAATGCCCTAATTGAACTAAGGCCTAATCCTGGCTTAATCTAAACCCTGTCTGTGAAACCGGGCCAAAACGTATTAACTGAGGTTGTAATTATTGCTTGAAGACTAAAAATGTACTGTTTAATGTTATTTTATTGTATTATTTTTCTTTATTCATTTTCATAATTTCATAATTATTTCAAATTTCATAAAAATAAATTCATAATCAATTTTGTGTCAGAGTATGAGTATGTTGAGTATGCCATGTGTATGTGTCAGAGTATGTTGTACATGTGTGCTGATGAGAGATATGGGATGAGCTATATTTTTCTTAGAGGCATGTGTGCAATGTAACGTTCACTGAGCAGAGATGTTCCACTAATGATGATACTTCAGTTGGCATGTTCTTTACAAGGATAGGAATGTTACAACTGATGCAAATGTACCACAAATGTATACACCGAGGAATAGCTTCTTAAAGGGATAGTTCACTTTGAAATTAAATTTTGGTATGTTTTAGCTTACCTCAAGGGCATCCAAGATGTAGGTGTCTTTTTTTCCGCAGTAGTTTCAATTTTGATATTTTTAGGTCAAACCGTTCTTGTCTGTCAGTCATATAATGCAGGTCTATGGTCACGGTCTCAAACAGCATGCACAGAGTCCAAATTAAAACAATTCCCCGTCGTCCAAATTAAACAATTCCCCATCGTAAGTACACATTGATGGCCTCACACATTGTGTGAGAAAACGAACAGTATTTATATAGATTTTAGCTCTTATACACAGCCACGTCCAAGTGATCTGAGGGCGCTCGCGCATCCTGGTGTGTGACGTGTACGCAGACTGGTGCATAGATATATATACTAGATGTCGCCTTAAAGACATTCGTTCCAATGAACTGCCGTAGACAAGGCGACATCTAGTGTATATATCTATGCACCAGTCTGCGTACACGTCACACACCAGGATGCACGAGCGCCCTCAGATCACTTGGACGTGGCTGTGTATAAGAGCTAAAATCGATATAAATACTGTTCGTTTTCTCACACAATGTGTGAGGCCATCAATGTGTACTTACGATGGGGAATTGTTTAATTTGGACGACGGGGATTTGTTTTAATTTGGACTCTGTGCTTGTGTTTTGAGACCGTGACCATAGACCTGCATTATATGACTGACAGACAAGAACGGTTTGACCTAAAAATATCAAAATTGAAACTACTGCGGAAAAAAAAGACACCTACATCTTGGATGCCCTTGAGGTAAGCTAAAACATACCAAAAATTAATTTCAAAGTGAACTATCCCTTTAATATGGAAAGTGGATTGTACCATGTGTAAGCATGAGGTATACGTTCCATTTTCAAACGTAAGCAACATGTTTTTCTACCTTACAAATTAGTTGTAAGTCCCAGAGTGGTGTATATAAGCTCAATCCTTACTGTACTGACTCACAGAAACATAAAGGCATGACGGGGTGAGAGGAAGGAGAAATAGAGGCATGAGGGGGTGAGGGAGGAGAAACACCTATAAACCATTTACAGCTGGCATGATGGGGTGAGGGAATAGAGAAATCTCTGTCTGACACACACACATAAATAAGAGATCTCTTGGCAAAATATCTGGTGTGGCTTCCGTGATTCAACAATAAACAACACTGTAATATTCAAATCTCTCTCATTTGTTCTGCATATATACTCGGGGGCCAATCCCTCTACACAATAACTAAATTGAAATTCAACCCATTCTCATCGGAGTACAGTACAGGGCTGACTAGTTGCCATGGTGACCAGGTGGTACAGTTTCCCACTAGCGTGTGTGTTTGTGTGAGAGCAGCACGTACCAAAAGGTTAGTCATTATCTCCCATTCACACACACATAAAAAGATGTAATTGGGCATCATTTGGAGGTGCTCATTTTTGAGATGCCAATGTTGTGTTTTACAGCAGGGAGGAGGGTGGGCTCAAGGACATGGACCTGAAGATATGACACTGTGTGTGTGTGTGTGAGAGAGAGAGAGAGACTGTAGGGGAATGTGTGCATGCGTGTCAGTGTGTTGAAGGATCAAAGAGGAACAGGAGTCTCTCTGGGCACATGTGTCTCTTTGAACATGATCCCTTAGGGCCCAAAAGATGATATGCCAAATTCACACACAAGGTCACAAATCCCTCTCTCATTTTAATACTCCGTTGCATTACATATATTGTATTGTACTTGTAAACTACTGTGTTTTACATGTATTATATACTATACACACACACACACATACATATACATATATATATATATATATGTGTGTGTGTGTGTGTGTGTGTGTGTGTGTGTGTGTGTGTGTGTGTGTGTGTGTGTGTGTGTGTGTGTGTGTGTATATATATATATATATATATATATATATATATGATATGCTGCACTCTAAGAAAAGTCTGTAAAAATGGGACCCAATGTACTGTAACTATTTTACATAATTAATCATTTTAAATATTTTTTTTTACAAGTGTGTGTTTACATAAGTGTTTTGTTGTGTTTTAGGGTTTTAAATGTCTGTAAACTTAACCGATAATCTCCTGAAAGAAAATTACCTGCACATTTTCTGTTTTTCTATCAAATCTTTTTTCTTACAGTGACTATCCTGCAGCCCATCTTGAAACCCAAAGCTTTTTTCCCAGAACATTCAGTCTTGTCTGAGTACAGATCATTTCTACACATCATCGAGGTAAACAACCCAGTCTGTCACGCTTTTCACTCAAACCTACAGAGTTTGACAGCAGTCTATGTGTCTGTATGAGAGAGAGAGAGAGAGAGAGAGAGAGAGAGAGAGAGAGAGAGAGAGAGAGAGAGAGAGAGAGAGAGAGAGAGAGAGAGAGAGACACACACACAGACTCTAGCTTTAGGTTGAGATCCATGTCTGTATTTAAGTTCCTTTGGAGGTCGTCCATCCCAGAACGAATCACTTGAGCACTTTGGATGGGCAACAAAGAGGAAAAAGCCCTGCTGAGAGCAAACTGCTGAGAATACTGAACACGCACGCGCTTGTGTTTTCTATGAGATCTGTGCTGTATATAACGGAGGCAGAAAAAGTGGCGTGACTCATACAAACCCCCTACAAACAGAACAGACATGAGTGTTGTGGTGTTCAACTGTATGAAACAGCAGAAATTAGCAGTACACTTGCTAACCAAACAATACACTTTCGCTCAATGCTATCTGGGTTTAATCAAACTACTTACCTGGTTTTTCACCTGAGGCACCAGATCTTCAGGAATGTCACCTAACGGATAGGCACGTCCTGCCAAACAACAGCTGGCAGAGGAGAAAGAACAGATGTGTTATGGCCTGCAACTGTACATTATTGCAGTACTTGCGTACAAAGTCACCTCACCTGATGTACACCAGCAGTTTATTTCCCATCACAACATGTTCATCTGTGACAGGAAACAAATGGAAAATGTGATTATGTACACTGCAGTTTAGCATTAGCTGACCAGATTTCAGAAATATATATATTTTTTACTTTGTTATTACACTTTTAATCATCTATTAACATCAGTGTTCTTGGCAGATTTTGTACATTCTGACCATAGTACGTGATACTTTTACAGCATTTATTAATCTTGGTTAATGTTACATAAATATTTATATAAAAATAATGTATAAATAAAAATAAAAATACAAATGTTTTGCTTAAATGAACTAATTCAATTATTGTGCAAGTAAGTAAATAAATAAACAAACGAATAGTGTTCACATCGTCTTGCCTTGATTTAAATTTTGAGCTGTCGGGTCAGATTTCACAGGAATTTACGTCATTTTTTACGTCATGGCTTTTGCATATTTATGCAAGATGGTTGGCACATGTTGTCAACATTTGCTGTTCTTAAATGCATGTTAATGCAACCCAAACTCAGAGATGCAGTTTGTGTGGAGCAGCATTTACTATGAACTGAGACGTTGCACACACTGTGCAAAATAATATCGTACAAGAACACATTGCCAAGCTTCACTCTTGAACACACAGTGCTTATATTTATTTAATTAAATCACAGCCTTTGTGATTTGATAATCGCAAGCCATATGGCGGTTTTGGTTTTATTTTGACTAATAGTTCAGCACTACAACGATCATTACTATATTTATAAATTAACATTAACCTAAACTAATAAATGCTTTAAAAAATTGTTAATTGTTAGTTAATGATACCTAATCCAACTACTCTACCAAATCGAACAAAATCACTTTTTCAATGCACAGTAAAAAAAAAAACACAAAAAAAAACCAGGGACATTTTCTGGGATAGCTCCAGCCATAAAAAATGGGGACATCTTGTCACCCTAGTTTAGCAGGTGTCTTGATGTATGTGGGATGTGTTTTGTATGTTTGCAGGTGTAGTTCAGTTCTCTGTTCTACCTGTGAGAGGCTTTCCTTCTTGCAGATGAGGACCAATTGCCTGAAAGAGTTTCTGGAAAGCAGGAAAAATAAAATAAAAAGAATTTAATTTAACATAATATTTTTTTACAAGTCAACATGATACAGCATTCGTAACCCATATTATTTAAAATGTATGAATAAAATAAAAAATAAAAAACATTTCAATGGCTCCATAGCTGCTTAGCTACTGCCTAACAATAATCAGCTATTAAATGAACGTTAACTACAAAGGATAGTCACTTCAGAGATGAAGCAAGCTGTCCCAATTTGATTTTATCTGAAAAGATTGTGTATGATACAACCAGAAAAAAAATAAATGGGGTCCCTTTTGATGTCATTCTTTAACTCTTAAAGGGGTCATGAACTGCATTGTTTTATTGTTTTATAATGTTTCCTGGGGTGCACTTATAATGTTAGTGTGATTTTTACATCAAAAATGGTTCAAATTAAGAAACAAAAGGCATTTTTCCTACACTGATTTTAGTCCTCGGATTTGAACGCTGTGTTTTAAGGGGCGCGTCTGCTGTGAGACTTCAGTGTAAACACCCACTGCTGTGATTGGCTAACATCTTTGCATATGAAATAGCTAAGTATTAATACATGTGGAACTCTCCCTCGGAAACTTTTAGCACGTTTACAGCTATAACTATTACAGCTCTCAAGGTTAACTAATTGTGGAAAGTGTTGATTATAGCATTATATTTAGATCTATGGCATTGTATTTAGAACGTGGCATGAAAGGTTGCAGTGATGAGCATTGTAGCCGATCACAGACATGCTGAGTGCATGAATGCAATGATCTCATCATTACAACTCGATTTCTGCACACTCATGAATGCTTTCATCATAACTAACAGTGCAAACACAATGTAAATAAGAGATTAATCTATTATAATGGGAGTTTTGGCAAGAGTCCAGAACTCAGGCCCTGATAAAATCGAGCTGTTTGATTGACACCTCCAGCGATTGTGAAGGGAGCATTCTTTGATCGCTGTCTATATATATATATATATATATATTTTTTTTTAATCACAGATTAGACAACAATCTAGGGATGTTAACTCTAGGGATGTTAACAATTAATCGATGATCGATTAACTGTCGATCATACATTTAATCGATAAAACTTCGTTGATTAAGCAAGTTTTGTGCTTATGGTGTTTTGTTTGGGACCATTTTACACTGTCATCATGACTAAGTTTGTGTGTGCTTTCGTAGCCTTTTGTTTTGTGCAAATGTAAGTTGTAACATTGTGTTTATTTTGTGTAGTCCTTTCTATATCTGATTCATCTCATATAGGATGCATTTGGTTAAGAATTAACGCTGTAGTAAAGCGTGCGTTGATCATCTTCAGCTTCAGCAATCAATTGCTTCATTGCTCAAACAGCAATGCACAACTAATAAGGACGATTGGGAATGTCATATTGCATAACATTATAAAGAGAACAATATTGTGATAAAACATTGTGAATTATTCGGGTTTAGTTTCCATGTTTCATCGCGTTGCTCCAGGAAGAGCGCGTCCACAACAGTCATTCTGAATGGCAAGTAACTTAGTTCAAGTTCACTTGTGCATTCCCGTCATTTTGTGCAGATATAATTTGTAATAGTATGTTTATTTTGTATATATCTGATTATTCTCATATAGGATGTGTTTCTTTGAGTTAAATAACACGCTAGCAAAGTGCTCCAGTTTTCCGGTGTTCATTTAGCGCACAGCTCAAACTGCAATGCACGACAAATAATAACTATGATTGGGACTGTCATATTACATAACATGAGAACACTATTTTATTAAATCATTGTGAATTAATTGGGTTTACGTTGCCGTTTTCAACGCGTTGTCCCAAGAAGAGCATACACATTCTGACAAGCACGCATCTGAGGCGTCGTTGGTGACACGCTGTATTAGTCGTTTTGAGCAACATTTGCAGACCCTGTCATGCCGTTGGCCATATGCCACTGCAGTAGATGCATATTGCAGTATTAAGGCTAACAATTAATTGATTGTTCATTTAAAACGACGATCGATCATGGGAATTTGTGAAAATTAACATCCCTAACTGAAACCAGTAAACATCTGACAAAGGACATCTGACTGTACATGAATCATTACATATCAGAAATCAATGGTCACAGATCAGGCATTAGAATTAACAAATTTACTTATGTTGTGGCATTACTGTCGAGTCCAGATCTTGAAAGCCAGTTTGCAAAGCCTGCATGAATCCACATTGAAATGAACTGAACCATTCACATTGTTGAAAATAAATAACCACATTCCTAGCATTAGGATCCTTTGGAAGGTAATGTTATTTTTAGTACTGAGGGTTCCAACGTTGCTGAGGGAAGGCAGGTAGAGGACACAGGAGAGTCCTTGGTCGACACGTATTCCTCTGAGGGTGGCACAGGAGAAAACACCCTTAGGAAATCATCATCATCAAACCCCAGCTACCAGGAGCCAGGCCAGAGGACAGAGAGGAAAGAAACTGGGCGGAGGCAGCTAGTTAAATGGTAGTGTGGCGGCAGCAGCTCGATGAGGACCTCAGCTTCATCCTAGAGCACTCACTGCGTGGCCAGGTGGAAACCAAGCTGAATTGCATTGGAGACATCCTGTACGAGGAGTGCAGAAGCAGGTTCGGAGTAGTGGCTGAGAAGCAGAAGGGCTCAAAGTAGAAGGGGAGGAGGGAAAGAGAGATCGAACAACTGGTGAAGAGGCGGCGCCAGCTCCGAAAGCAGTGGAGGAAGGCAAGCAAAGAGGAGAAGGCAGTACAGTGACCCAGCGAAGTCAACACCGCTGGGATCACCAGGTAATGTTCCTCCTGAGAGTGGCCTGAAAGAACAAAGTCATCCCTTTGGAGTGGCGACGAGCTGTTACAGTGTTCATCCCGAAGGAAACGAACTCTACCACCATTAGCCAGTTCAGGAGCATCGCACTCCTGAATGTTGAAGGCAAGATTTTCTTCTCCATCATGGCCAAGAGGTTGACCACCTACCTCATAAGCAATGGGTAAATCGACCCTAGCTGCCAGAAGGCAGGCGTGCCAGGGTTCCCAGGGTGCGTGGAACACTCTGCAGTCATATGAGAGCAGATCCAGAGAGCAAAAAGAGAGAGCGGTGACCTGCATGTGATGTGGCTGGATCTTGCCAACGCATATGGGTCCGTCCCCCACCAACTCATCGAGTATGCCTTGGACTTTTTCTACATCCCTGTCTGCATTCGTGCCCTGGTGGCCAAGTACTTTGAGGACATCAAGATGTGTTGCACCCATCAGGACTTCACGACAGGCTGGCAACAGCTGGAAGTGGGCATTGCCATGGGATGCTCGATCTCTCCCATCCTGTTTGTAGCAGCCTTAGAGGTTATCCTGATGGGGGCAAAGGTGATGGTTGGAGGTATGAAGTTACCATCAGGCCAAAGGCTACCACCAGTGAGAGGCTATATGGACGACATTACCACCATTCTCCAGACAGCAGCATGTACAACAAGACTGCTGAAGAGGATTGACAAGCTTGTGGGGTGGGCGAGGATGAAAACTGGGTCTGCCGAGACGCCTATCAAACGTAGGCCTCTTCGGCAGGAACACACTACAGCTGCCACTGCGATCCATTGGCCTGGGATACTGGGATACAAGCAGGAGAAGGCTCAGATGCTGCTGGACCTGAGGGAATCCACTGACCAACTGGTGAGAGCAGCTGGCCCTAATATACGAACAGGGAGGAAGTGGAAAGCCCAGGAAGAGGTCAACATGGCAATTAGCAGGCTGAAACATTGTGAAATAGTCGGCAGAGTCCAGGAGGGTCGAGCAGGCCTTGGGAGGAGCGAGACCCCCTTCTTCTGGTCAAAGGCCTCCAAGGAAGAGCAGAGAGCCATAGTGGTGGCAGAAGTGACAAGGACCGAGCAGGAGCGCCTTAACATCAAGACAGTGTCTCAGAGCCGGCAGGGAGGCTGGATGTCATGGGAAGGTGTCACAGACAGGCATTTGTCATGGTCTGATCTGTGGAAAATCCCCCAAGCCACGCTCAGCATTCCTGATTAGATCCACCTATGACACCCTACCTTGTCCCAGAAACCTCCACCAGTGGTTTGGCACTGAAGAACTCTGCCCCCTTTGCAGTACCAGCAATGCAAGCCTCCAGCACAACCTGTCGGGCAGCAAGACAGCATTGTCCCAAGGCTGCTATAGGTGGCGACACGATCTGGTGTTGAGGAAGCTAGCAGAGGTGGCAGAGTCATGTAGACAGGAGGCTAATAGTAGACCTTCAGCACCTACAAGAAGTCCCATCCTGTTTGCAAGGGCCGGAGAAAAAAAAAAAATCAACCACCCTTACCAGAGAGCAACATCTAGAGTCCTCTCATCTGGCAGTGAGTGGAACATGAGGGTCGACCTGGGGAGGCACATCCAATTCCCCAGGGAGATCGTAGAAACTTTGCTCCGGGCAGACCTGATCATGTGGTCAGAGCCATGCAAAACCATCTTGTTGGTGGAGCTCACTGTCCCATGGGAGGAGGGAATGGAGGCTGCCAACGAGCGGAAGCGTGCCGAGTATGCAGACCTGGTAGAAGACTGCAGAGAGGCTGGCTGGAAAGCCACCACGTGTCCCGTCGAAGTGGGATGCAGGGGCTTCGATGGGTCCTCAACGGTTCGCCTGCTCCGCGAAATGGAATGTACAGGAGCAGGGTGTCGAAAAGCCATTAAAGAACTGGCAGAGGAGGCAGAGAAGGGCAGCTTTTGGCTGTGGCTAAGGAGGAAGCATAGGGGGTGGGGGCCAAATAACACCTAGGGCATCAGCAGGGGGTGACAGGGAGTGATCCCTGCCATCGCTCCGCCACCAGGAGATGTACTGGGGTTAAAGGAGCAAAACATACATGACTGGTGGTCCCCAGCTGATGATCCGTTTTATGCCCAGAGAGGTGCTCAGAGGAGCACACCTGCACAAAAGGCACCGGTGGAGGTGCGTCAGGCAGCAATGCCCAGCAGGTGGACCATCAGCCTGTATTTCTATAAGTTAGTAGGCCTACAATGATCCTGTATCGCTCTCTCCTCCTCATCTCACTAACACGCCAGTGGCGGGGCCAAAGTTGCAATGATGAAGTGGCCGTTGATTTTCCTCTGCAGAGGCGGTCTTTAATCTATTACATAGGCACATTCCACAACGACTCTTTCGCTGGGCTTGGTTACAATAAAAGCTGTTTTTGGACTAATAAGGAAGTTTTCAGTTCTGAAACTTACAGGATATTCTTATAGTATGATGATATTAATAGATTTCTCAGTTTATGACCTCTTTAAAACATTCTTTTTTTCTTTTTTTTTTCACAACATAATGCAGCCTGCTGAGAAAGTGTTTCTCATATCGTGTTGAATATAAAAATGTATACAACACTGTAGTCTATTCTCCAAGACATGGTCACATAATCCAGCATAACACACACGAGTGTTTGGTCAGTGTGTATGTGTGTGACATTTTGGCCATGAAACAAATGAATCCCTTTCTCGTCGCCTTTCATCTAGGGTTCAGAAGATTCCTCTGACAACACGCCTTTCATCTTCTTTTCTAGCCTAATGGTTAGAAACACACACAAAAAACCCACACTCTATGGGCAAAAACTCACATGTACACATCAGAAATGTGCACACACACCCTTGAGGTGTCCCCAACGGCTTACCAGGTTTCTGCTTTGTGTGGCAATTAGACCATCAGAGTGTGAATAAAAAAAATAAAACAAAAAGCTGGAATGCATGACATTTGCCCAGTTTTTGGCCCCAATTTGCAGTCTGGACGAGTTGCTAGTTGCCGTAAGTCAGAGCCAGTCTGCAGATTTTGGCCATTGCAGTTGGTAGACAGATTTCACAGAAAATCACTGTGTATGATGGCCTCAAATTCTTATTATTTTTAGCTTCAGACTATGATTCCATCCAGTTGGAGGATATCAAACATGTTTGATATTTTGAGCTGTTTTAGAAGACATCGTAGTGACATTATATCAGCCACTTTACTAAAAAGGTTAGCCATACTACTTTGTCATACTAACCACGTCAACCCTGTAACAGACAAGCCTGTTACAAGTATTTTATCAGCAGTCTTTCTTCCACACCGCTAGGGGTGCTATGGTGCCTAAATGTGCTCCTTAAGTAAAGGTGGGTTTGTAGAGAAAGTTAGCAGAACAGCAGCAGTAGAAAGCATGGCTTACCTGCATTTGAGCTATGTCCTGGTTGGGAAATGTTCCATTTCAAGCTCAACTTAAAGTAAGGATTTTTTTTTCTTTCCTGTTATTTAAGAGTGTGCCTTGATGATAATGTTTGTTGCTAAGAAGTTTGAGACAGTTTATTTGTATGTATTTTAGAAGGACTCTTTATCGGTGACTTTAACACTGCATGATGCAAACTAAATATGGATTTAAACCCCAGAGGGATGTAAGCTTGGGAATTTTGGCATCCTTCTGACTGTTCCTGATTTGGAAGAGTCTGATGCATGAGAACTGTTATCGTTTGGAGTGAACTCATCGCAAATGGTTGGAGTATTCATCTACTAAGGGACTGCCTCAACTTTGGACATTGTTTGATGAACTATACCATCAGATAAGACTTACACACATCAATTTTCACTTTATTGAATTGTGCAACCTAATGACCAATTCCTGTAAAGCACCTATCCGTTACATTGTTTTGTTTATTGTAGTTGCTTTTTTTCCCCTTGTATTTGCTTTTTGGGTGTTTATTTTTGTTTGCATAGGACTATAAAAAAAGAATAGTGTTTATTCATTTGAGGAGCATCTTTCCTTCTTGAACAGCTATTAGGCAAACTGAATCCCCCATTATTGCGTTGTATAACTTTGTTTTGCATTAAAAATATGAGACTGTTACAACCCAACAAAGACCGAATCCAAACGCGATTGGCTTGATTTCTTCGCGATTCATAACACAAAGTCACTACAGCAACTACTGCAGTCAGCTCTGGTACATACATGTTTGTTTTCATCTGTCATGTGTCTCCTATATGAGGTGCTTGTTTCTGAAATAGTTTATTGCATTCAGAGTGCCATGTAAGTGTGTGATCCTCACTCATTTAGTGTATGATGATGCCCAATTCTTCTCAATAACCATTTACAAATTTGGCAAGTGTACAATGCCTAGTGTTTTAAAATCTGTTCAGATTTTAAAAGTCGTGTAGTGTATTCCAGCCTTAAAACACCTTTTAGCACAAAGCACACTGAACACAAACAATCATACCTCCATGGGGCTGATGTAGTCGTTCATGCCACTGTTGAAGACGTAGATCATGGCGTCATACAGCTGGTTATCCCAGCACATCTGCACCACCTACAAGCATCCATGTTTTTAGGTAGACATATGTTGACTCGGGTAATACAGATGATAAAGTGCTGCAGCTATGAAAAATACGCACATACACACCTGTTGTATGTCCAGGTTGGTGATGTCCATGTGGACCAGGCATCCCTCCACACTATCCATCATGCCGTTCTCCTGGAAGTAGCTGAGGAGGTCTCTCATGACAGGTGCAGTCAGACAGCCAATCCGCTCGCTCAGAATGTAGGGCTCCAGACTCTCCAGAAAAACACCCCTGGCCACTGAGTTTTCCACCAACCGAGGGTAGATTTGGTTAAACAGTAGGTCCCTGAGCAGAAATGAGATAGTTTTTTAAGAATGAGATCATTGGGAATTTAAGTAATGTGATTAAAAAGCAAGACTTGTTTAGAAAACCAAAAATCAGAAAAAGGCAGAATACACAAAAGTATCTGTATCTTACTATTAGGCTTACTATTGGGCAACGCTGGTCACGCTACGCTTAAACACTACGTGAAAAGACTCGAGACCCAGAGAGAAGGAAATGAAAAGTGGAATAAAGTCGTTATTTTTGTTTGTTTTTGCGCACAAAAAGTATTCTCGTCGCTTTATAAACTTAAGATTGAGCCACTGGAGTCACTTGGACTATATTAACGATGTCTTTAATACATTTTCTGGGCCAGCAAGTTATAGTGTCTTAGAAGCCTATGGAGGAGTGATCCAGCACTCAGATTTAATCAAAAATATCGAAATTTGTGTTCCGAAGATGAACGAAGGTCTTACGGGGTTGGAACAACATGAGGGTGAGTAATTACTGACAGAAATGGTATTTTTGGGTTAACTAACCCTTTAAGTACAAATGGAAGACACATGACCTAAAGCTATGAATGCAAAGAAATGTGAAAATCATACAAGGTTGTCATCAACCTAATACCAAATATGATCTGTTTATAATGATCATGCAAGGTATAATTTCACTGGCAATAGGCAAATATTATAGGCAACTGGTCTTTCTAGTGCAGAGGTCTGTCACATGCTATAGAAGAGCTCCTTGATCAAAGTACAAACACTGAACACAGTGTACAAAGCCTTAAAATGAGCATATAAACTACAGCTACAAACTATATGCATCCTTCAGTATAATGCATTAGTGACAGATTTAAACTCTGAAATTTAAAGTATTCAACTGATTAACTGGAAATGCATTTAAAAACAAACCTACTGTGATAAGGGCTTATCAGTTACTGAGGCGACAGTGTCAGAAGCACCTGAAAAGTGAGAGAGGAACAGAACTCTATACCAGAAAACAGGAAGTGATCACAGGGGTTAAAGTCTCTGTGGAGACAGTATGATAGGTAGTGGGAGTGTAAAACTTGTGTAGCTCATGGATCAGCTAAAGCCTGTAATACACCTATATTGTGAAAATTAAAAGGTCCCCAATTTTATAAAAAATTATAAAAAAATATTTACACATCAAATTATAGTATCAATATAAAGTATTTTAAATATATATTATATTTTTCTTTAATGGAATCTTCTGATACCAGCTGATACAAACACAACAATGCTGTGTGAATACAGTGAATTAACATTATATTTGAAACCCATTTTAAACATTAAATAGTCCTAAACTGCAATTTATCAAACTTATTTGTTGTTAATTTATTAAAACAATTACAGAATATAAGAAATCTTGATCATGATCAATCAAACTTATCACATTATAATAAAGGTCACATTTAGCTTTGCCTTAATTTACTTTGCTTACTAAATAACTTTCAGAACTCAAATCTTATTCCCTAGTAAGCAGCAAAATGTATTTGATCCACAACTTTGCAAAGTCACGCAGATCATTAAAGAACACAACAAATGAGAGTCCATGTATTGTTTACACATGTTTATATGCAGACTTATCTTTTAATAATCCGATTTATAAGTTTTTCTTCACAAAGTGACCTCGCCATCTACTGGCCTGGCATGCATTATACAGCATTTTTTGTCGTTTTCATGGATCTGTGTGAACGGGGATCGTTCTGGAGCCTGTACGTGAAAAAACATCGTTGTCGTGTAAACGTACCCTAAGACAACAGGAAACTGAACTGGAAACAGTGCAAATCAAACAAGATCACAACTAAACAAAACTCAAACCCAGAACAGACTTGACAGCTTGATCCACAAGAAATTTCTATATGTCTAAAAGAGATTTCTATGTCTAATAATCTGTTAAATATAAGATCAAATGCTACAGAAACCTTTTAATCAGACTAGTTTTAGACAAATTCCTTGTGATGTCAAAATAAGAAACACGTCAATTACAGATCATGTAACTGGGGTTGCCACTTTCAATGTGATGTGACAAAATAAGGCACAGCATTCCCCCATCCCCCTTCCCCAACACTTTCCGTTCTGAGTCCTACGCTCCATCACTACGCAAAAAAAAACACTGACGTACGAAAAACACAGGACAAATTGAGTTCTGTTTTGATTCGATACAAGACGCTTCAATTATTTTTTAATTCTGATGAAAGTGTCTTTACATGTGCACGGTATCAGCCCATATTTAGAGTGCATATAATTCTGAAGCTGAATGAAATTTATTTGAAATGACGAAATTCTATGCATGGCTACTGATGCCTATATGGTGATTAGACACTTGGCCCACCCAGTTACAGTGAGGTATTGAGAAGAAAACAGGATAAATGCTATTACTCCTAATCACCAAACTAGATTTAACCCTGGACTCTGATGAAAATGTAACTTTACATCGAAACGTTAGTCAAGTCATTGTTATGCACCTTAAATAAAAATTTTAATAAGTAGACATCTGTGCTGCACCGGCGATTCCCTTTTTTCTGCTCTGTTTTGTCCTGCCTTGGTTGCACCGGATTGTTGTGGAATGGATTACAGAAGCGCAGAGAACCTCCTTTTCAATAGATTTAACCCTGGGTTGTGTCTTTGTGGGTGTGGGTGTGTTCTGCTGGTTTGTGGAAAACAGGATTGATAGCATTGTGGAAATCAAAGCCAACATTATTATTCATGTCATTCTTTTCCTCAACCCATTTCTTTCACAGAGAAAGAGAAAGAGCCCAACAGAGTGAATGTCAAAAAATTTATGTAAAATAAAAACAAAGAGAGAGAACAGAGTGCCAAGGACAACAGTGGGAGACTCAATTACCTGGGCCATGATTACGAGGTTGAGAATTAAAGGGTCATGAAACACTTAACTACATTTTATGAAATTGTTTATGTGTTGCACGCTAGCATCTGTTAGTTGTAACTGTAGGATAAAACTGGTTAATTTTAAGCCTTTTTGAAGTTTATTTAGAAATTTTAAATATGTGTGTCAGCAGGATGTGGTGTTTTCTTGCAACTTCTGCAACATCTTCAAACTGATGACTAATCGGTGTCTCATAATTATGTATAAGACTGCATGTCCTTATCTTATGAGAAGACGCTTCTCTTAACTATTTAAGACAGCACGCGATGATTTCCTTTGACAGATCTGTAAAAAATGAATGCTATAAAAAAATTCTGACAGTAACAATGTTTTCTATTAAAACAGTAACATACTGTAGAAAACAAAGCATTCTGGCCAATAATTTGCATGGTAAGCAACTGTTAATTTACAGCCCATTTTCAGCACTAATCTACACACTAAAAAAAAAATGGTTCTTCAGCGGTTCTTTGCGGTGGTTAAGGTGCTATATAGCACCACTACCATTTAAAGAACCTGTTAAGCCCAGTTTGGTTCTTCAGCGGTTCTTTAGCAGTTCTTTGGGGTGGTTAAGGTGCTATATGGCACCTCTTATGGTTCTACATAGCACCATTTGACAAAGGTAGGTGCTATATGGCACTTAAAGTGGTTCCCCTATGATTACAAGCCAATGAACCACTTTTAGTGCTATTTAGCACCATTTTTGTTTAGAGTGTACTATTATATTACGGTTTTGTACTGTAGTATGCAATGCTTTGTTGGCTAGTGCTTTTGAAGAAATATCACAAATGGCGCTGAACGGGTGTTTCACAGTGAATATAGGAAACAAACTTGTTCATATTCGCTGCACTTTTGACATTTCAAATCCCTTAAGAGAGAACTTTGAAACTGGACGCAGCGAGAAACGCAGTTCTTTTAAAACTGGAGGTTTCTGTCGGAGTGTTTTTTTGAAACATCCAAATCACTCGAACGGTGACTGAACTGGAACTGAACAAGCTGGAATAGCACTCGAGAGTGTTTATAAGTGAATGCTTAGGCTATCATTTATATATATATTTATATATCATTTATATATACTGTCTCCTCTCCACCAGTAAGCTGGTGTGTGGTGGGCGTTCTGGCGCAGTATGGCTGCCATCGCATCATCCAAGTGGATGCTGCACATTGGTGGTGGTTGAGGTGATTCCCCCCTTCTATGTAAAGCGCTTTGAGTGCCGAGAAAAGCGCTATATAAATGTAATGAATTATTATTATTATTATATATATATTCTTTCTATAATACTATTATATAATACAGTGTTTTGCTCAAGAGTCGCAGGATCTCACAGTTTGTCCCAATATGACAGAACACATTTCCCTGAAGGGGACGGGTCTTTGAAAGCCCCAAAATACACACACATCAATGTCAACACACACAGACACACATTCACACAATTATGTTGAGAGACTCTGGCATTCTGTGAACAGCAGGGCTCTTTAAACAGGACAACATCAGGGAATGCATCAACCCATTGTAACAACTGACACAGAGTGTCACAGCTGTCAGTATATTTCACATCTAGAGACAGCACCATTAATCTCATCTCTACCTCAAACATGAGTCAACAGTGTATATGAGGACAAAAGCAGAAACCATCAAACATGCACATTCAGTAAATGAGACATTTCCTTGCATAACCTTTCCCTCTATGTGTGCGTCAATTACAATAATTATGTCCAAGATAATAAAAACTGAAGATGTTTAAAAATCTAGTTTAAAAACAACATCTAACATGTGTGCCAAGTTCTTAAATATAATAGTTGTATTCAGTTTGGTTTCATACATTTTTAGGAGGAAATTTAAATGTAAATTTTCAACAAATATTCCATATGTGACTGACATGAACATGAGTGACATGTCTTCATAAATAGGTCAAAATTGACCTTGACATACATAATTATTGGCACCCCTGGAAAATATGATCAAAGATGGCTGTAAAAATAAATCTGCATTCTTTATCTTTTGTTCTTTCATTAAAAAAATTCGCAAAAATCTAACCAAAAATAAATGTTTTCTCTAAAGCACGTTGGACACAATTATTCATATTATACACGACTGGAACTTCAAACAGGACCTGGTTCTATGGTCAGATGAAACTAAAAAAGAAGAGCTTTTTGGCAGCAAATCCACAGGATGGGTTTGGTGCAAACAGGGATAAAAAATACCCCATGCCCACGGTTAATATACTGCTGGATCTTTAATGTTGTGGGTCTATTTTTTTGCTGGAGGTCCTGGACATCTTGTTCAGATACATGGTATCATGAATTCTAGCAAATATCGACAGTTCAAAAATTTAAATAAAATATTATTATTTAAAAACTAAACTACACGCTACACTGATTATTTAAAATAAATTATAATACAGATTATGCCAGACTACTTATGCCAACTTTTTTTTTTTTCAAGTATGTCCTTTTAATTTAACATATTTTTTAGTACCAATTTACTTTGACACATTTTAAAAAAAATTTACATATACAAAAAATTGCATTCAGAAATAAAATTACAAAACACTTTGTATAGAAACAGCTATGACATAAATTACCAGTTCACCTATCCACATTGTATATCACTGCACACAACCTTAGGTAAGTATATTTGAAAGTCGGGGAGGGACTAAACCATGCAACTGAAGGATGACACCTAACAGCTCTACAAAATAAAGTGCAACGAAGTGTTAATAAAAATCTACAGAAATTTTGGTACATAAAAAAAAAAATTGTTCACCAAGCAAGAGTCAAACACAACCTATTGTTGTTCAGGTTAAGGTTAAAATCCAATTTCATCATTAACTGGATTCCTATTGACGCTGTAAGTTTCATTATCACTATAAGGTAAACATTCAACAGACTTTGCATGCATGAAGGGTGTATGACTAATGAAGTTGAATGTAATTACTGGATGGAAAGAATGTATAGTTGCAAGTTAAATATACATTGTTCAAAATGTTGGACATGGATGGCCTTGGGGTCAAAAAGACTGAGAACAGCAGAAGTAGATGAAAGTTAACCACCCAAAATACTCAAGCTCTATTAGTTTTATTCAACTTTAAATTTCCTACACCTGATGGATAACGCCAACTGCTGCTTACAGCTATTTTTGCTTATATATCATTTTCAGATGGATTACCATGGAGTGTCTGGTCATGTACAACACCATAACAAGGAATGACAGGAGTGTATGATGATAAGAGAGGAGAGGCAGAGAGGAGTGGAGGTTGAGAAAGCGTGAGGCAGGTCTGATAAAGGCAGCTGCTGTCCTTTACTGGCACCGATAATGCAAGAAACAAAATTACACAGGGTGGGAAATTGGCCTGTGATGGCAGAAAATTACGATCTGATAATATGAGAAAGACAACACAGAGCATTGTCATTGTCTTCCGCTAGACTGACATTACCACAACATCTTATGAACTGAAAGAACACAACCAATGGCAGTAATACAACATTCCATTAATTGTACAGCATCTTTACACAATCTAATTTCATTGTTATAAATATATTTGAAGAACCGTTGTCATCTGCGTTGTATTAAGGGTTGTACCACAGCTAATCTGGGAACAGGTGGTTTGGGCAATGTGGAATGGAGTCACATGTTTGCCTGAACATTAACGTTAAAGCAGAATAGAATACACTAAACAACTTTTGCCCAGAATTTCAGTCAGGAGGAGTTGAAACTAGTTGCTGTAAGTCAGAGTCAGTCGATAGTTTTTGGGCAGTCAGAGTTGACAGATTTCACCGAAAATCAGTATATGCTGGACTAAAGACTACCTTCAGACTCTTCTCATTTGTCACATCTACTAGAAAATAGGCGTATGCTTCTGCATGAGTTTGTTGTGTTAGTACATCAATGATGTGTAAACGTACCCTTAGTTCCTACAGCAAATACTTCTCCATAAACTCCATCTTTGAAAAGAAGGGACGGGCCTTCCTCCACGGGCCTTGATAAGATTTCCAGAATTTATGACCCAACTCTTCCCTGCCATTGACTAGTTTTTCTTTCTTTTGATATATTGACTGTCTACATATTCACACAACAAAATATTGTAAGGCCCATTTCATGATACAAAAAGCAGTTGCTGACTGGCAAATGAAAAATGGGCATGGAAAGTGTTAACAATAATTAACTCTTGACCAAGTGAGTTAGGAGAAAGTGAGAAATAGAAAACCTGGATTGAATTTGGAGTTGAGACTTTCAACATAGAGGGAAAACTGCTGTTGCTGCACTCCACTAACATACATTGGGGAAAAGCTTTAGGACACTGGTCCTGGATCAAAGGGGAGATGAGGTTATCTGCTGACACTGGCTAACACTGACACACTTCTAGAGAGAGAACAGATGGAGATGATAATCAGCACAAGAAAAAGAGAGAGAGAAAGAGATGTGCAGGGCAGTAATGAGATGTCTGAGAGTTTGGCCCAAGGATATTGTGATGCCAGTTTTTCTTTGTGTGTTTATGTATGTGCATGCATGCGCTTGTGTGTGTGTGTGTGTGTGTGTGTGTGTATTACTCCAAGGTCTTCACAAGCCACAGGCAATGAAAACAATAAGATTGTGAGTGAGAGTGAGAGTGTGAGTGAGTGAGTGAGTGAGTGAGTGAGTGAGTGAGTGAGTGAGTGAGTGAGTGAGTGAGTGAGTGAGTGAGTGAGTGAGTGAGTGAGTGAGTGAGAGAGAGTCTCTTCTATTTAAGTTGCAGTTTTCTCATTTGAGGATGTTTATCATTCATCATTATTTTCTAATACTGAGTGTGCATTTTAATGTTTATTCAGGTTTATCCAACCAAGAAATGCAGAGCATTTAAAAGAACAAACAAGAACAATTCACCAATAAAACCATGTTTATCTGAATAAGGACCATGGTAATTTCCTGGTATACTTTAAAGTTCCTTGAAATACCACATAAATACCATGGTCTATGAATATGTTCATCCTTCAATACAGGGATACGCTCAACTTTGTATTTTCAATATTAACTATGGATTACCAAAATGTCCGCTGTATTTAAGTCCCTATGAAATTTTGGCTTTTAGTATGAATATGTTAGCCTAACTGTTATCTATAAGCTAGTGTACTCCAAAACAATGACAAAATTTGCATTTAGAAGATATAAGCATTCAAAAAGTACAGTGTCTCACTTCCACCAATATGGACCAACGATTTTGATGACATCATTATGCTTTAGCTTCTCATCAGATTTTCTGTCCGATCAAATGCTCTCTAGAATCTAAAGTGTCCTGCCATCTACACTATAAACAGACGCTGAAGCTGTGGCTGAAATTGGTCACACTAATACTATTTTCTATATGTTGAATGGCGCATAGTGCACTATATAGGGGATAGAGAACGATTCAGACAGTGTAAATAACTTTCCATTGGGGCGGATAAAGTCTGGTTTCGCGTTAGTGTCATGTGAACCGCCGCAGCGTGCACAGTCTTCTCTGGTCCGGGGACACGATAACACAGAGCGGATCATATGCGCAGACCAGTAAACGTATTGGACCCATTTGAATTCTGCACAGAATACTGTATTTTAAAATGATGTGGAGGAGATTAGGATGGAGAAACGGTTAAACAGACATGGAAATAGAACCAGCACCAAAATGCATGCACCAAAATATTTTTTCACACAAACTACAATCACTGTTTTGCTTTAGTAACAGTTTCATATTAAATCTGAAGTGGTGAATCTATTAGATTGTGGCTGTCATAAACTGTCAAATGCGGCTTTGCCGAGCTCAACAGCTCTGGACAACTGTAAAATAAGCGAAGCGCTATTGGCCATCTTAAAAAAAGGGAGGAGCTGTCTTCCTGTTTCAGAAATAAATGAAAAATAGGCTAGTTCTCAACCAGGGGGTCTAGGCAGAGGGCATCAGCAAATTTCCAAATTTAATATACTAATCTCTTTATATATATATATATATATATATATATATATATATATATATATATATATATATATATATATATATATATATATATATAATTATATATATTATATATTATATATATTATATATTATATATTATATATTATATATATTATATATATTATATATTATATATATTATATATTATATATATATATATATATATATATATATATATATATATATATATATATATATATATATATAAATATAAAAACTGCGTATGCAAAAAAAAACTATCAATAAATATTAAATCAATAACTAAACAATCTGTAATTATTGTTGTTATCCAAGAACATACAGTTCTTTAAACTTCTAGAATCACAAAGTAGTTGAAGTTGTAGTTAATACATTTACTATATAATACTCTTAGGTTCTGTTAATTAAAAAAAGTTTTAAAAATAAGAATAAACAGGAAATATTTTAGCCTATATTGTGAGAGGGGCCTTTGAATATTGTGTTGGACAAAAGGGAGCCTTTGAGTCAAAAAGGCCAAGAACCGCTGAAGTGCATGATCTTCAACAGTACAACTCACAGGACTTCAACTGGTATTTAACAAACAACTGACTCAAAAATAACTGTCCTGTAATTGCCCTCATTCTTAAAAACCATAAAGTATGCAGGAAAAATATCTGCCAAATATTGAAATTCTGTCATGATTTAATCATCTTCATCTTGTTCCAAAACTGTATGAATTTCTTTCTTCTATGGAAGAAAGAAGTGTTTTACCACTTGATGTCAAATGTAAAATCGAGGTCCTGAAACCACTGAACAGTACTGCAGTATTACTACAATACCATCAAAGTACCACCTATGAAAAAAGTGTTGTTCAAAATGAATAAGAGGAAGATTAACTTTTGACAAACCTGCTATAAATCCTGTGTGGCTGAATAAAGAGCTTATACTAATGTAGAAAAGCTGGAAGTTGATGGAGGGGGGTCAGGGGTGCTGATCCTGCTGATTTGAAATTGGGCTGAACTTGGGCTGAACTTGGGCTGAGGGGCTGCTGGAGCTAACATGATAGGGGGCTGTGTCTAGGGTGACCACCATCAAACAAACCAAATGTAAAATATAACCTGAAACTGTTATATAATGTCTATCTAACTTAATAAAAACATTTGTATTCTGCCTTTCAGCTGAAAAAAGTTATTTGTTCTTTAGTCCCTTCCAGAAAACACCATTACATCACAATGTAACATAACGGGCCCTATCTTACACCCGGTACAATGCAGCGCCATGCGCAACGCTAGTTTCAGTCCGACGCAATTATCATTTGCACGTCCTGCGCCACGTTGTTTAAATAGCAAATGCATTTGCGCCCATTTGTGCGCCCATGAAAACGAGGTGTGTTCTGGTGCATTGTTGGCGCGTTGCCATTTTGAGGCAACAGAAATAGACTGCGCCATTGACCAACTGAAACCTGGTCTAAAGTCAATGGCGCAATTTTTTTTTGTTATTTAATGAGCGCGTTAGTAATGTGCGCCTATAGGCGGGTCCACAACGCGCGTACACTCTGCTTATTAAACACACAGGGACACACAGCAGCACACAAACATCCCAAATATTTAAAATAAAAGGATTACAATGTAAAAGATTATTATAGTGTACATAAAGATATTTTGGAATCCGGCTTGTCCCGTAGATGGTCTGCTTGCACACTTTTACCTTGCGCACGAGCAGTTCCGTTTGCGCTCTGTCTGGAGACGCGTTTGGTCTTTCCACTTTCAAATTCCGTCATGTAAATAGCGAATCTGCCATGGCGTGAGCGCAACTGGCATTTAAAGGGAATGGGAGATGAGACTCTGATTGGTTTAACGCACGTAAATCCCAAAACACACCCATTACTCATTATGAGAATAGGGACAACCCATTTAGACCAGGCGCCTGGCGCGCCGACCATTTTTCCCGTCGTTAAACTAGAAAAAGTGGATTCGGACACGCCCTAAGTGAACTTGCGCCGTGCGCTATAGACCATGCGCTTAGATCGTTAAAATAGGGCCCAACATGTATTTATTTTACATGTCATTTTAATTCAACATCACTGAGCCCAAAGGCAGCAGGCATCATGCAGATAACTATTTTTGAAACAGCTCTGACCAAGTCCAACAAAAATCCAACAAAATAAACAATGAACAAATAAAATATAAAACAACATGAAATTAGATCATTGACAGACTTATATATTAAGAATATATTAAACCAAAAACTCATATTTTTAGAAAGGATGTGAATTAAAACAACCACAGCAGGCAACAACTTGATAAATTCTGTTAAATTAAGGTGCTCTAAGCGATGTTGGGTGAAGTCACTTCTTGTTGACATTCAAACAAAATAGAGGCTATTCGACCCACCCTCCCTCCTCATCCCATACCTCCCCCTCCCCCTCCCTTCCATGCTTCCTGAAACAGGCTTTTCCGATGTAAATTCAGGTCTTTGCGCACTCCTTCTCCTTTTCCCTCTTCTTTGCTATTTTTTTCATCTGAACGTCGTCTCTTTGGCCGTGTGTCGGCCATATCAAAATTAAAGAGAATATAATTAGCATTAGTCGTTGTCGTTCTCTAGGACATCTCTCCTCTAGCTAACTTCCCTCTTCATGCTTCTCTTTCCTCCACTTCCCACACCCCCCTTCACGTGCACGCGCACTAATTCCCCAACCCCCACCTCCAAATCATTCTTGTCGGTTATTGGCTGGAACACTGTTTGTTATGTTTCGTGGTCCAGGTTGGGCCAGTTTGTTTTTGTTGCCGTTTGTGGAGCCTGGGCTGTCTACAGGGACCGCATTTTTATACAATGTGTTCAGGGGACAGGCAGCTAGCGGATAGTGAGGAGATGTTTGTTGTATGTGACAAAAAATGTTTCGGCCTAAAAAACGTGTGACATCACTTAGAGCACCTTTAAATACAAATTTTAATTTGTATTTAATTTTAATGTTTTCTGACAGGGAACACATGGAACAATCACCGGTCCACATTTTGATTGACAGTCGTCACAACCTAGTGACCGTGTTTACTCCTTTCTTTTCAACCATTGGAAAGGATTTAAAAAACAGCTGTTGTATTTGTACTTCTGACAAAGCGCTGTTAAATATAGGTGGAAAAACTATACGCATCCAGTTGACTCATGAAAATGCAGGACATTTTCTCAATATGCGACGTGCGGGACAAGGGGTCAAAATGCTATGCGGTACAACACAAAGCGGGACGGGTGGTCACCCTAGCTGTGTCCAAAAGCTGAAAAATGTATTTCAAGGTCAAGGTCAACATAAAGGCAAGTCTGAATCCAATGTTAGCTTCACTTCCTGTCTCCTGAGATACCTTCATCTGATCGATATTTGAAGGAAGCATAGATGTAGCATAGCTTGATTATCACTCTATTTTGTTGCTCTATTAGATCATTAAACCGTTACGCTGCCTCAGAAGTCTATCCGAAATCAGTTTTGTGAGCCACCTTTGTTCGCAAACGCTACCTGCGAAG